>NW_026264910.1:85119-109493 GCF_000817695.3 Arachis duranensis
ATCCTTGGGTTGTGAATCCAACCATATTCTAGCTCTGCCTCTTACAACAAAAGGGAAAAGCATGAGTCTGTAGACTTCAGGATTAACTCCATTCGTCTTTACAATCTCACAGATCTGCAAGAACACAGTTAAAAACTGATAAGGATCTTCAGATGGAAGTCCATAAAACTTGCAGTTTTATTGCATTAAAGCAACTAGCTGAGGTTTCAGCTCAAAGTTATTGGCTCCAATGGCAGGAATGGAGATGCTTCTTCCATCAAACTTGGATGTTGGCTTTGTGAAGTCACCAAGCATTCTCCTTGCATTATTATTATTTTCGGCTGCCATCTCCTTCTCTTGTTCGAAAATTTCTGAAAGGTTGTTTCTGGATTGTAGTAATTTAGCTTCTCTTAATTTTCTCTTCAGAGTCCTTTCAGGTTCTGGATCAATTTCAACAAGAGTGCCTTTATCCAAGAAGAAAGAAAGGGGAGAAGAAAGTAGAAGAGGGGGATTCAGATATTAGGTGGAGAGAGGTGAAGAGAAGTGTTAGTAATTGAATAAATAAATAGAATAAGGAAAGAAGGGGAGAATTTTGAAAATAATTTTGAAAAAAAAAGCGGTTAGTAATTTTCGAAAATTAAAGATAAGATAAGATTAAAATTAAAATTTAAAACAATTAAAAAGAATTTTTGAAAAAGAGAGAAGTATTTTCGAAAATTAGAGAGGGATAGGTAGTTACTTGGTTTTGAAAAAGATATTAAAATCAAATTTGAAAAAGATAAGAAGATAAGAAGTTAGATAAGATATTTTGAAATCAAATTTTGAAAAAGGTAAAATTTTTGAAAAAGATAAGATAAAAGATTAAAAGATTTAATTTTTAAAATGACTTAACTAACAAGAAACTACAAGATAAGATTCTAGAACTTAAAGATTGAACATTTCTTAACAAGAAAGTTACAAACTTCAAATTTTTGAACCAATCACATTAATTGTTATGATGGTGTATGATGACTTACATCATCTACCCTTTTTCTTGCATAAAAAGGACCATAAAAGAGGCATAATCTCATTTGATCATTGTAATTCATGCCTTAATTGCTTTGAAATGAGTTTGTGTTGAATTTCAAGCGAAAAAGACATAAAAAATGGGAAGGAGACAACTAAACAAGTGGGCGTGTGAAGCAGACGTGCCACTTGGAACAAATGCCACAAAAATGTATTGGCGTAGCACGCTAGAAGCTGGGCGTGGCACGCTGGTACAACATTCCAGAGAGCAACAATGAAGACCATCGAAGGGGCGTGGCATGCCAGAAGCTGGGTGTGGCATGCCAACTAATTACCTAAAAGAGTCATCACTAGGGCGTGCCACATTGTATCGAAGGCGTGGCACGCCATTTCCGGAATTCACTTGGGCGTGCCACTTGAGGATCAAGGCGTGGCATGCCAAACCTAAGAGACCCACAATTGAATGGGCGTGCCACTTGAGCAACATGGCGTGGCACGCTGGTACAAGAATCCAGAGAAGGGGTTGAAGGCTAATGAGGTCTGGGCGTGCTACATGAGCAACCAGGCATGGCATGCCAATGAACAACAAGGCAAAGCAAAAAGCTGGGTGTGCCACTTGGTGTCAAAGGCGTGGCACGCCAGCTCAAGAAGTCCCACTAAGGCATGCCACTTGAATGATCAGGCGTGGCACGCCAGCACTGAAGGAGGCCAAACAAAGCTGGGTGTGCCACTTGGTATCAAAGGCATGGCACGCCAGCTCAATTGTCCCACTTTGGCATGCCATTTGAATGTCCAGGCGTGGCATGCCAACCTTTGGAACCAAGGCAAGTGAAGGGCATGGCACGCCAGTCTCAGGGCGTGGCACGCTGGTAGTATTTTCCAGAGGAGGAGATAAAGGGCCAAATGAACTAAGCGTGCCACTTAGATGATGAGGCGTGGCACGCCAGCAAGAGGATGAAGCATCTAGAGAGGTGTGGCACGCCAGACCCTGGGCGTGCCACACTGGTACAAGTTTCCAGAAGCATGAAGATGTGGAAAATGGCCTAGGCGTGCCACTTGGTGTCGAAGGCGTGTCACACCAAGCTACTTGAGGACTGATAAACCACTATTTTATGGTTTATCTTGTGCTCAATTGAGTGGTTTTTATCAATTCTTTACACACTTATTCATATAATTTGCATGAGTTTACATTTTTCTTTCCTGATTTTGTGCCATGATTGGAACCATGCTTCTTTGGCCTTATATTTGCTAATATTTATCCTCTCTTATTACTATTCAATGTCATGATATGTGCGTTAAGTGATTTCAGATATTACAGGGCACGAATGGCTTAGAGGAGGGAAAGGAAGCATGCAAAAGTGGAAGGAATAAAAGAAATTGAAGGAACTGCAAAGCTGTCAGCCATGACCTCTTCGCACTCAAACGATCATAACATGAGCTACAGAGGTCCAAATGATGCAGTTCCAGTTGCGTTGGAAAGCTAACATCTGGGGCTTCAAAAAAATATATAGTTTGCTATAGTTCCCGTACATCTAGGCAACGAGAACGCGTGGTCCACACAGACGCATCGCAGTGACGAAAATCAGCGTGACAGAATTCGCAATCAGCAATTTCTGGGCTGTTTCTGGCCTAGTTCTCGACCCAGAAAACACATATTCTCCCATTCTTATCTCTCCCATTCTTTTTTAGCTTTACCTACATTCTACAAAATCCCATTCTCTTTTACATTCCTGTTATTTCCATTTTTGCATTTTATTGCTTTCTTTTATTCCATTGCCCTTTATGTTTCTGCCATTTATAATTCCGCACTTACAACTTATTTTGTTGAGCTTGACTAATTTACCAATTGATTAAAATTGCTCAAATCTACCAATCTCTGTGGATATGATCCCACTCCACTGTGGGTTGATACTTGACAATAATTTTGGTACACTTGCCAAGAGCGGATTCATCAATATTTTTGGGAAAGGGTAGTGAATTCCGCCCATCAGCCATCATACAAAAGAAACTCCCCCAGAAAATGAAAGACACAGGGAGTTTCCAAATCTCCTGCATCATAGGGGATATCAATATTGAGAAAGCCTTATGTGACTTGGGGGCTAGCATCAATCTCATGTCCTTGAACATGATGAGAAGGATGAGAATTAAGGAAGCCAAACCAACAAGAATGGCACTCCAACTAGTCTTGAGTTTGCATGAGGAGAATATGATCTTCAATGTCTTCAAGGCAATGATCTTCAATGTCTTCAAGGCAATGAGTTACCCCAAGGAATCAATAGGAGAATGCATGATGGTGGACACCATAGAACAGATAGTTCAAGGAGTTTTGGAAGAAGAGCAATATGAAGTAACTATGGAGTTGGAGCAACAAACATCACGTGGAGAACTACCACAAGGAACCATGGGAAGTTCAATCATGACAAACCACAAAGACAACAATGGAGAAGAGGCACCAAAACTAGAGCTGAAAACCTTACCTTCAAGCTTTAAATATGCATATCTGGGTGACAACAGCACCTACCCAGTGATCATCAACTCAAGCTTGAGTAAGGAGCAAGAAGAGAAACTCATCCAAATTCTGAAACAACACAAGGATTTTATAGGTTGGACACTTACAGACTTAAAGGGGATCAGTCCCTCAATGTGCATGCACAAGATCCTGCCTGAAGAGGGTGCTAAGCCCTTAAGACAACAACAAAGAAGGCTGAACCTAACTATGAATGAAGTGGTCCAGAATGAGGTGTTGAATTTGTGCCAAGCTGGGGTGATCTATCCCATCTCAGACAGCCCTTGGGTGAGCCCTGTACAAGTAGTTCCAAAGAAGAACAAGAACAGTGACTGGTTGGCGCAAGTGCATCGACTATAGGAAGCTTAATGAAGCCACCAGGAAGGACCACTTTCCCCTACCATTCATGGACCAGATGCTTGACAGGCTGGTCGAACATGAATACTACTGCTTTCTTGACGGTTATTCGGGTTACAAACAAATAGTTGTAGATCCCAAGCAGGAGAAAACTTCTTTTACTTGTCCATATGGTGTCTTTGCTTATAGGAGAATGCCCTTTGGATTGTGCAATACACCTGCAACATTCCAAAGGTGCATGCTCTCCATATTTTCAGATATGATTGAAAGATTCATTGAGGTATTTATGGATGACTTATCTGTATTTGGTGCTAAAGAGATGCCAAGAGACCAACCTTGTTTTAAATTGGGAAAAATTCCATTTCATGGTTACTGAGGGGGTGGTCCTTGGTCATAAAATCTCAAAATGAGCATAAAAGGGGACAAGGCAAAAGTGGAGGTGATTGAAAAGTTACCTCCAGCTTGCAATGTCAAAGCAATTAGAAGATTTCTAGGACATGCTGGCTTCTATAGGAGGTTTATTAGGGACTTCTCTAAGGTTGCCAAACCCTTGAGCAACCTGCTTGTCTCTAATATGCCTTTTGTTTTTGATAATAAAGGCATGTATGCTTTTGAGGAACTTAAAAACAAACTTTCCTCTGCACCTATCATAGCACCACCATGCTGGGATTGGCCCTTTGGGTTGATGTGTGATGCATCAGATTTTGCAGTGGGTGCTATTTTAGGATAGAAGAAGGATAAATTGGTGCATGTCATTTACTATGCCAGCAAAGTTCTTAATGAGAATCAAAGGAACTACACCACTATAGAGAAGGAATTACTTGCCATTGTCTTTGCTTTTGATAAATTTAGATAATATCTTATTTGTTCTAAAGTAATTGTATTTACTGATCATGCAGCACTCAAATACTTGCTTACCAAACAAGAGTCCAAGCCAAGACTAATAAGATGGATCATGCTACTCCAAGAGTTTGACATCGAAATTAAAAATAGGAGTGAAGCAGAAAATAAAGTAGCTGACCACCTCTCAAGAATTCCACAAGAAGAAGAAGGAGCACACCATCTTGCAGTGAATGAAAGCTTCCCTGATGAGCAATTGATGATGATTGGTGCACGAAATTGTAATCTCAATGGCGCCAACAACTTGGTACGCACAGTTGTAATCTCAACTCTTTTTCACAACTTCGCACAACTAACCAGCAAGTGCACTGGGTCGTCCAAGTAATAAACCTTACGTGAGTAAGGGTCGATCCCATAGAGATTGTCGGCTTGAAGCAAGCTATGGTCATCTTGTAAATCTCACTCAGGCAGATTAAAATGTTTATAGAGTTTTGATAATTAAAAGATGAATAAACATAAAATAAAGATAGAGATACTTATGTAATTTATTGGTGGGAATTTCAGATAAGAGTATGGAGATGCGTTGCTCCTTCTGAATGTCTGCTTTCCTATTGCCTTCATCCAATCCTTCATACTCCTTTCTATGGCAAGTTGTATACTGGGTGTCACCATTGTCAATGGCTACTTCCCGTCCTTTTAGTGAAAATGGTCCTCTACGGTTTTTGTACGGCTAATCAACTGTCAGATTGCTCGTCTCGGATGAAAAATACCATGCACAGATATCGTATGGCTAATCAGCTGTTGGTTCATGATCGTGTAGGAATAGGATTTACTATCCTTTTGCGTCTGTCACCACGCCCTACAGTCGCGAGTTTGAAGCTCGTCACAGTCATCCCATCCCATATCCTACTCGGAATACCACAGACATGGTTTAGACTTTCCGGATCTCAAGAATGCTGTCAATGGATTCTAGCCTATACCACGAAGATTCTAATCTCAGATTCAGATGCCCCATTGTCAGAGGGGAGTCAATGTGAATCGTTGATTAGAAACCCAAGAGATATACGTTCAAGCTTGTTTTCATGTAGAACAGAAGTGGTTGTCAATCACGCATTCATAAGTGAGAATGGTGATGAGTGTCACATAATCATCACAGTCATCATGTTCTTGTATACAAATGAATATCTTAGAGTAAGAATAAGCATGAATTGAATAGAAGAACAATATTACTTTGCATTAATACTCGAGGAACAGCAGAGCTCCACACCTTAATCTATGGTGTGTAGAAACACCACCGTTGAAAATACATAAGTGAAAGTAGGTCCAGTCATGGCCGAATGGCCAACCCCCAAAATATAATCAAGAGATCAAAAGATGATCAAAAGATGTAAATACAATAGTAAAAGGTCCTATTTATACTATACTAGTTACTAGGGTTTACAGAATTAAGTAAATGATGCAGAAATCCACTTCCGAGCCCACTTGGTGTGTGCTTGGGCTGAGCATTGAAGATTTCACGTGTAAAGACTTCTCTTGGAGTTAAACGCCAGTTTGTAGCCTGTTTTGGGCGTTTAACTCTAGCTTGTAACTTGTTTCTGGCGTTTAATGCTAGAATAGGGCAGAAAGTTGGCGTTGAACACCTGTTTGCGTCATCTAAACTCAAGCAAAGTATGGACTATTCAATATTTCTGGAAAGCCCTGGATGTCTACTTTCAAACGCAATTGAGAGCGCACCATTTGGGTTTCTGAAGCTCTAAAAATGCCATTTTGAGTGTAGGAATGTCAGAATCCAACAACATCAGCAGTCCTTTGTCAGCCTTTGATTCAGATTTTTGCTCAGGTCCCTCAATTTCAGCCAGAAAATACCTAAAATCATAGAAAAACACACAAACTCATAGTAAAGTCCATAAATGTGAATTTTTCTTAAAAACTAATAAAAATACACTAAAAAGTAGCTAGATCCTACTAAGAACAATGTAAAAATAATGCCAAAAAGTGTATAAATTATCTGCTCATCACAACACCAAACTTGAATTGTTGCTTGTCCCCAAGCAACTGAAAATAAAATAGGATAAAAAGAATTGAATATACAATGAATCTCACAATATCAATGAAACTTAGTCCTAATTAGATGAGCAGTGCTGGTAGCTTTTTGCTTCTGAACAGTTTTGGCATCTCACTTCATCCTTTGAATTTCAAAATGATTAGCATCTATAGTAACTCAGAATTTTAGATAGTGTTATTGATTCTCCTAGTTTAGTATGTTGATTCTTGAACACAGCTACTTTATGAGTCTTGGCTGTGGCCCTAAGCACTTTGTTTTCCAGTATTACCACCGGATACATAAATGCCACAGACACATAACTGGGTGAACCTTTTTAGATTGTGACTCAGCTTTGCTAAAGTGCCCAATTAGAGGTGTCCAGAGTTCTTAAGCACACTCTTTTTGCTTTGGATCACAACTTTAACCACTCAGTCTCAAGCTTTTCACTTGGACCTTCATGCCACAAGCACATGGTTAAGGACAGCTTGATTTAGCCGCTTAAGCCTGGATTTTATTTCTTTGGGCCCTCCTATCCACTGATGCTCAATGCCTTGGATCCTTTTTACCCTTGCCTTTTAGTTTAAAGGGCTATTGGCTTTTTCTGCTTGCTTTTTCTATTTCTTTATTTTTTTCGCCACTTTTTTTTCTCAAGCTTTCTTATTCACTGCTTTTTCTTGCTTCAAGAATCAATTTCATGATTTTTCAGATTATCAATAACATTTCTCTTTGTTCATCATTCTTTCAAGAGCTAATAATTTTAACATTCATAAACTTCACTATCTAAAATATGCACTGTTCAAGCATTCATTCAGAAAATAAAAAGTATTGTCACCACATCAAAATAATTAAACTAATTTCAAGATAAAATTTGAAATCCAAGTACTTCTTGTTCTTTGGTAATTAGGCATATTTTTCATTTAAGAGAGGTGAAGGATTCATGGAATTATTCATAGCTTTAAGACATAGGCACTAGAAAATAATGATAATGTAATGAAGACACAAACATAGATAGCACATAAAGCATAAAAATTGAAAAACAGAAAAAATGAGAACAAGGAAATCAAAGAACGGGTCCAACTTAGTGATGGTGGCTATCTCTTGAAGATCCAATAGAACGCCTAAGCTCCTCTATGTCTCTTCCTTGCCTTTGTTGCTCCTCCCTCATAGCTCTTTGATCTTCTCTAATCTCATGGAGAATGATGGAGTGCTATTGGTGTTCCACCCTTAGTGCTTTTGGTGCTCCTATCCTTAGTTGCTCCCAATAGTTGTGTGGAGGAAAATGTATCCCCTGAGGCATATCTGGGATTTCTTGATGAGGGAATTCCTCATGCTCTTGTTGAGGTCCATGAGTGGGCTCTCTTGTTTGCTCTATCCTCTTTCTAGTGATGGGCTTGTCCTCTTCAACGAGGATCTCTTTCTCTATGATAATTCTAGCAGAATTGCATAGGGATCACCTTTTTCTTGGCCGTAACTTTATAGAAGGGGTCTTGATGGAACTTTGAGATGAATCTCTCCATCTTCTATGACTCAGAGGTGGAAGCTTTTGCCTTCTCTTTCCTCTTTCTAGAGGTTTATCTGGCCTTAGGTGCCATAAATGGTTATGGAAAAATAAAAAGCAATGCTTTTACCATATCAAACTTAAAAGGTTTGCTCGTCCTCGAGCAAAAGAAGAAAGAAAGAAGGGGAAAAAGAAGAAAATGAAGGAGATGGAGGGAGAGATGGGTTCGGCTAACGGGGTAGGAGAGTGTTTGTGATGTGTGAAGATGAAGGAGTGAAGAGGGGTATTTATAGGGAGAGAATAGGATTTGATAGGTGAGTGGTGTTTTGGGTAGAGTGTTATAGAGATGTGTGAGGGAGAAAGAGAGGTGGGGTAGGTGGGGATCCTGTGGGGTCCGCAGATCCTGAGGGGTCAAGGATTTCTCATCCCTGCTCCTTTTAGGCAGGCAAAATGCCCCTATTGTGCAATCCTGGCATTTAACGCCAGACTGTTGCTTGTTTCTGGTATTAAACGCCAGCTTTTATTCCTTTCCTGGCGTTAAACGCCAAGCTGCAACTTGTTTTTGGCGTTTAAAGCCAGTTTGTTGCCTCTTTCTGGTGTTTAACGCTAGTCTGGTGCTTCTTTTTGGCGTTTAACGCTAGTCTGGTGCTTCTTTCTGGCGTTTAACGCCAGTCTGGTGCTTCTTTCTGCCATTTAATGCCCAAAATGGTGCCAGACTGGGCGTTAAACACCCATTCTACTACCCTTACTGGCGTTTAAACTCCAGGGTGTGTATTTTTCATGCTGTTTTTTATTTCTTTTTAATTTTTGCAATTATTTTTGTGACTCCACATGATCATCAACCTAAAAAAAATTATACAGATAAATAAATTTGGGTTGCCTCCCAATAAGCGCTTCTTTAATGTCAATAGCTTGACAGTGAGCTCTCATGGAGCTTTACAGATGTTCAGAGCATTGTTGGGGCCTCCCAACACCAAACTTAGAGTTTGAATGTGGGGTTTCAACACCAAACTTAGAGTTTAGTTGTGGCCTCCCAACACCAAACTTAGAGTTTGACTGTGGGGGCTTTGTTTGACTCTGCATTGAGAAAATCTTTTCTTGCTTCCTCTCCATGGTTACAGAGGTAGATCCTTAAGTTTTAAACACAAGGTAGTCTTCATTCAATTGAAGGATTAACTCTCCTCTTTCCACATCAATCACAGCTTTTGCTATGGCTAGGAAGGGTCTTCCAAGGATGATGGATTCATCCTCATCCTTCCCAGTGTCTAGGATTATGAAATCAGCAGGGATGTAAATGCCTTTGACCTTTACTAGCACATCCTCTACCTGTCCATAAGCACTTTTCATGGATTTGTCTGCCATCTCTAATGAGAATATGGCTGCCGGTACCTCAAAGATTCCCAGTTTCTCCATTATAGAGAGTGGCATTAAGTTTATGCATGACCCCAGGACATACATAGCCTTCTCAAAAGTCATGGTGCCCATGGTACAGGGAATTAAGAATTTACCAGGATCCTGTTTCATTTGAGGTAATGTCTGCCTAACCAAGTCATTCAGTTCATTGGTGATCAAGGGAGGTTCATCCAGCTAAGTCTAATTACCAAATAACTTGGTGTTTAGCTTTATGATTGCTCCAAGGTACTTAGCAACTTGCTCTTCAGTAATATCTTCATCCTCCTCAGAGGAAGAATATTCATCAGAGCTCATGAATGGCAGAAGTAGGTTAAATAGAATCTCTATGGTCTCTAGATGAGCCTCAGATTTCTTAGGTTCCTCAAATGGAAACTCCTTTTTGTCCAGAGGACGTCCCATGAGGTCTTCTTCACTGGGATTCACGTCCTTCCCCTCCTCTCCAAGTTCGGCCACACCAAGTAAGGTTATGGCCTTGCACTCTCTTTTTGGATTCTCTTCTGTATTGCTTGGGAGAGTACTAGGAGGAGTTTCTGTGACTTTTTTACTCAGCTGGCCCACTTGTGCCTCCAAATTTCTAATAGAGGACCTTGTTTCATTCATGAAACTTAGAGTGGCCTTAGATAGACTAGAGACTATATTTGCTAAGCTAGAGGGGCTCTGTTCAGAATTCTCGGTTCGTTGCTGAGAGGATGATGGAAAAGGCTTCCTATTGCTAAACCTGTTTCTTCCACTGTTATTAAAGCCTTGTTGAGGATTTTGTTAATCCTTCCATGAGAAATTTGGATGATTTCTCCTGAGGGATTATAGGTGTTTCCATAGGCTTCACCCATGTAATTCACCTCTGCCATTGCAGGGTTCTTTGGATCATAAGCTTCTTCTTCAGAAGATGCTTCTTTAGTACTGTTGGATACATTTTGCAAAACATTCAGACTCTGAGAAATCATATTGACTTGCTGAGTCAACTTTTTTTTCTGAGCCAATATGGCATTCAGAGCATCAATTTCAAGAACTCCCTTCCTCTGAGGCATCCCATTACTCACAGGATTCCTTTCAGAAGTGTACATGAACTGGTTATTTGCAACCATGTCAATGAGTTCCTGAGCTTCTGCAAGCGTTTTCTTCAGGTGAATAGATCCACCTGCAGAATGGTCCAATGACATCTTAGACAATTCAGACAGATCACATAGAATATATCAAGGATGGTCCATTCTGAGAGCATGTCAGAAGGATACTTTTTGGCCAGTTGCTTGTATCTTCCCAAGCTTTATAGAGGGATTCACCTTCTTTCTGTCTGAAGGTTTGAACATCCACTCTAAGCTTGCTCCGCTTTTGAGGAGGAAAGAACTTGGCTAAGAAAGCCGTGACCAGTTTATCCCAAGAGTTTAGGCTATCTCTAGGTTGAGAGTCTAACCTTGTTCTAACTCTGTCTCTTATAGCAAAAGGTAAAAGCATAAGCTTATAGACCTCGGGATCAACTCCATTGGTCTTAACAGTATCACAGATCTACAAAAATTCAGTTAAGAACTGAAAAGGATCTTCTGATGGAAGTCCATAAAATTTGCAATTCTGTTGCATCAGAGAAACTAATTGAGGCTTTAGCTCAAAATTGTTTGCTCTAATGGCAGGGATTGAGATGCTTCTTCCATGGAAGTTGGAATTTGGTGCAGTAAAGTCACCAAGTATCTTCCTTGCATCTCCACCATTGTTATTGGGTTCGGCCATCTCTACTTCTTTTTTGAAAATTTCAGTAAAGTCCTCTTCAGAGTGTTGTGTTTTAGCTTCTCTTAGCTTCCTCTTCAAAGTCCTTTCAGGTTCCAGATTAGCTTCAACAAGAATGTTCCTATCCTTGCTTCTGCTCATGTGAAAAAGAAGAGAACAGAAAAGAAGAGGAATCCTCTATGTCATAGTATAGAGATTCCTTTATGTGACTAGAAGAAAATAAGAATAAGAATAAGGAAAGAAAAAAGAAGAATTCGAACAAAGAGAGAGGGAGAGGGTTTGAATTTTTGATGAGTGGAGGAGAAGTATTAGTAAATAAATAAAATAAATAGAAAGAGATGAAAGAGAGAATTCGAAAATTATTTTTGAAAAATGGTTAGTAGTTTTCGAAAAAAAATTAGAAGAGATAAAATTAGAATTTAAATCAATTAGTTAATTAAAAAGATTTTTGAAAAAGAGGAAGGTGACATTCGAAAATTAGAGAGAGAAAAGTAGTTAGGTGGTTTTGAAAAATATAAGAAATAGTAAAACAAACAGAAGAATCAATTAGTTAGTTGAAAAGATAAGAAGTTAAAAAAAGATTTTGAAATTGATTTTGAAAAAGATATGATTTGAAAAGGGATATGTTTGAAAAGATATGATTAAAAAGATATGATTGAAATTTATTTTGAAAAAGATTTGAGAAAGAAGTTTTAAAAAGATTTGATTTTGAAAATTGAAATTGATTACTTGACTAACAAGAAACTAAAAGATATGATTCTAGAATTTAAAGATTGAACCTTTCTTATCAAGAAAGTAACAAGAAAGTAACAAACTTCAAATTTTTTAATCTATCACATTAATTGTTAGTAAAGTTTTCAAAAATTTGAAATGAAATTAAGAAAAAGATTTTGAAAATCAATTTAAAATTTTTTTTTCGAAAAATTTGAAATGAAATTAAGAAAAAGAAAAAGATTTGATTTTTGAAAAAGATTTTGAAAAGATAGGATTTTTAAATTGAAATTTTGACTTGACTCATAAGAAACAACTAAATTTTAAAAAATTTTGACTCAGTCAACCCAAAATTTTGAAATTTGTGAGAGAAATAAGGGAAAAATATTTTTTTTGAATTTTTAATGAGGAGAGAGAAAAACCACAAAATGAATCAACACATAAAAATTTTGGATTAAAACAAATGATGCATGCAAGAACACTATGAATGTCAAGATGAACACCAAGAACACTTTGAAGATTGTGATGAACATCAAGAACTTATTTTTGAAAAATTTTCAGGAAAAGAAAAACATGCAAGACACCAAACTTAGAGATTTTTCATGTCTAGCCCATACCACGAAGATTCTAATTTCGGATTCAGATGCCCCATTGTCAGAGGGGAGTCGATGTGAATCGTTGATTAGAAACCCAAGAGATATACATTCAAGCTTGTTTTCATGTAGAACAGAAGTGGTTGTCAATCACGCGTTCATAAGTGAGAATGGTGATGAGTGTCACATAATCATCACATTCATCATGTTCTTGTGTGCGAATGAATATCTTAGAATAAGAATAAGCATGAATTGAATAGAAGAACAATAGTACTTTGCATTAATACTTGAGGAATAGCAGAGCTCCACACCTTAATGTATGGTGTGTAGAAACTCCACCGTTGAAAATACATAAGTGAAAGTAGGTCCAGGCATGGCCGAATGGCCAGCCCTCAAAATGTGATCAAGAGATCAAAAGTTGATCAAAAGATGTAAATACAATAGTAAAATGTCCTATTTATATTAGACTAGTTACTAGGATTTAAAGAAATAAGTAAATGATGCAGAAATCCACTTCCGGCCCACTTGGTGTATGCTTGGGCTGAGCATTGAAGCTTTCATGTGTAGATACTTCTCTTGGAGTTAAACGCCAATTTGTAGCCTGTTTTGGGCGTTTAACTCTAGCTTGTAACTTGCTTTTGGCGTTTAACGCCAGAATAGGGCAGAAAGCTGGCGTTGAACGCTAGTTTGCATCGTCTAAACTCAGGCAAAGTATGGACTATTATATATTGCTGGAAAGCCCTAGATATCTAATTTCCAACGCAGTTAAGAGCGTGCCATTTGGGTTTTTGTAGCTCCAAAAATTCTATTTCGAGTGCAAGGAGGTCAGAATCCAACAGCATCAGTAGTCCTTTGTCAGCCTCTGATTCAAAAAAATACCTAAAATCAGAGAAAAATACACAAACTCATAGTAAAGTCTAGAAATGTGAATTTTGCTTAAAAATTAATAAAATTATACTAAAAAGTAGCTAGATCCTACTAAAACTATGTAAAAACAATGCTAAAAAGCGTATAAATTATCCGCTCATCAATGATCCAAGAGACCCCTTGGTTTGTAGACATAGCCAATTTCAAAGCCATTGGGGAACTACCAACCAACATCAACAAACGCATGAGGAGAAAGCTCATCAAAGATGCCAAATACTATCTCTAGGATGAGCCATATTTGTTCAAAAAGTGTGCTGATGGGATCTTGGGGAGGTGTATATCCCATGGGGAAGGACAAGAGGTGCTTTGGCAATGTCATAGATCTGCATATGGAGGCCATTTTAGTGGAGAAAGAATAGTAGCCAAGGTGCTCCAATGTGGATTCTACTGGCCAAGCATTTTCAAGGATGCAAAGGACTTGGTGTCGAGATGTGATGAATGCCAAAGGGTTGGCAATCTACCCAAGAAAAATGAAATGCCACAGAGATTTATAATAGAGTTAGAACTATTTGATGTATGGAGGATTGAATTTATGGGGCCTTTCCCATCCTCCTACTCAAATATTTATATACTCGTGGCTGTAGATTATGTGTCAAAATGGGTGGAAGTTATTGCCACCGCAACAAATGACAGCAATATCATAATGAGCTTCTTAAGAAGGAACATTTTCAGCAGGTTTGGGGTTTCCAGGACACTCATTAATGATGGAGGAAGACATTTCTGCAATAAACAACTGGAAGCACTCCTTCTCAAATATGGAGTCAAGCACAAGGTGGCAACTCCTTATCATCCGCAGACCAACGGGCAAGTAGAGATTTCCAACAGGGAGCTAAAAAGGATTCTTAAAAAAACTATTGGAAGCTTAAGGAAGAACTGGTCTAAGAAGCTAGATGATGCTTTATGGGCCTACAGAACAGCCTTCAAGACCCCCATTGGGACGTCTCCATACCAATTGGTATTTGGCAAGGCTTGCCATTTAAGCTTGAACATAGAGCATTCTGGGCTCTAAAACTGTGGAACTTTGATGAGCAGGCTACTGGAGAAAAGAGACTAAGGCAAGTCAACAAGCTGGAGGAATTTAGGAGCCAAGCATATGAGAATGCAAAGATTTACAAAGAGAACACAAAAAGGTGGCATGATCAAAAGATAGCCAGGAGGCAGTTCACTGAAGGATAAAAGGTGTTATTGTACAATTCTAGACTTAAGTTCTTCCCTGGGAAGCTTAAGTCTAGTTGGTCAGGACCCTTCACCATCATCAAAGTGTACCCCTATGGTCAGGTGGAACTTATGGAGGACAAAACGCAAAGAACCTTCACTGCAAATGGCCATAGACTCAAGCATTACCTGGGGGACTCACTGGATGAAATGGGAGTGAGCTACCACCTGAACTGAAAAAGGAAGAACGTCAAGCTAGTGACGATAAAGAAGCGCTAGTTGGGAGGCACCCCAACACTTTATCTCTTTTTTATTGTTTTGTTTTTTAGAAGTAGATTGTGAATATTAGCTGAGGAAGTTTAATTTCAGTTTTGATAGTTTGGATATCTTTATGAATTATTTTGTCTCCTATTTCTGGAAATGTAACTTGATGAAGGCATTTATTGATTACGAGTAATTGGGCTAAGAACTAGCTAAAAAGCTAAGTTTGGTGTGGCCACTCACCTACTTAATCTCGGCTTACAACCATTTGGATAAACTAAATTTTGAAGAGTAAGCCTAGAGATTAAGTTTGGTGTGGCCACCACCATACAATGATCACTTAACAAGCCCAATGCCACTCAATTTGAAAGCATTTAATATAATGGTGGAGGCTTGAATGTGAATTTTAATGTGTTCAGGGGAGATTAGAAGCAAAAGAATGTGAAAGCATTGGAATTACTTCTTCCCCATGAACACTTTAAAAACCCAATGATGAACCCAATTTATTAAGATGCAAATGACACTATAAGAAAAATACCCATTCAGGTACTTTTGAAAAGTGTAGCCAAAAGTGAAAAAATATGATGCCTTAGGCTACGGCTACACTTTTTGGGCTATGGCTACGCTTTTTGGGGTGATTCCTATTCGGCCATTGCCTATTCTCAAAGGCTACGCTTTTCTGCACCAAGGTCTACGCTTTTGGCGTTTGGGAATAGGCTACGCTTTTCAAGTGATGCTATCCAGGACCAAAGGCTACACTTTTCAGCTTTTATTTTTCCAAAATAGGCTACGCTTTTCAACGCTATTGCATCACTTGTAAAGCGTAGTCACATTATATACCATAGCTACTTTTTATAAGCGTAGCCTTAGGTTCCTCTTTTTTTTTGTATACTATAGCTACTGTATATAAGTGTAGCCTTAGATCTTGTTTTTTTTCTATATATATATATATATAAACAATATATATTTACAATGATCCAAAAATACTAGGATAGAAGTTAATTTTGAATATTCATACATCTCACACTAAATTAAGCATAGCTTTATCAAAATAAGCATGAGATCACTTAGAATTTACTACTAATACTCTATGGAAAACTAAATTAAAATATTATATCCTACATAAATATCTTCTAATAAAAATTATTAGTCAACCATACATATATTCATTCCGAACACTACTCCATCTTAGCCAATAAACCACAATTATAAACAGATTAATCTTCATTATCATCCTTAATATTATCCTGCATAATTATATAGAAAAATAATTAAAAAAATATTTATAATGACATTTGCAATTATAAAATTAAAAAATTAAAATAATTATTTAACAAAGCAAAATTCAGATATAAAATATAAATTAATTGTTCAGATATACTTAATTAGTTTTCAACATTGAGACTTTCATGGGGTGTTTCGCCTTTAATTTCCCTAAGGACAAATGTAGATACGAGCTTTCCACTAAACACACCTAGAATATATGCTTATCTTCTACCCTTAATTGGCTTAGAAATAAGACAAATTCAAAATGTTAAAGTCATTCCTAACTTTTTATTATTAGTGCTCAATCCACATATGATAGATCATGAGAAAGTAAAATAAATAAATTACTAGTGTTAGTTCTTTTTCATTGAAAAGAACGGGTGGTGTGACTTGCTTCCCTCAGAGACAATGGCCAACACGAGTTCTTTTTCCTTTTTTTTGTTTTTAGTTCATATGAAGCAATTGCAGAGAGCATGAGAAATTAAATTAAAGTGGTAAAGTAGTGTAAGATGAGAGCTAGAAGGGGTAAACAAACTAAGTGAAAAGAAGAATACATTATGTGTTTATTTTAATTATGGCATGACCAATACATAATAAATGCAGGACAGGACTGAACTCTGATTCATCACATCGATCTCTCCTTAATTAATTAACAACATGGACTACTATATTCACAGCCAAAAGAAGCTGCAATTGGTAACATGTGCATCAATATATTATCCCGTTATCTTCTCTTCATTATACTTTATAGATTATGAATACTATTTATTAAAAGAGAAAGCACAACACAACACAACACAACACAAGACCAAAAGTAGCATACAAAGAAAAGACCAAAAGTGATCATGGCTAAATGGGCTATATAGTGCAGTAAAAAGGTAAAGTCATGACCAATAACAATTATGGTATTGTATTGTACCTCTTGCTTGAGAGTAGTGTGGACTTCATTTCTAGCTTTAGTGCATTCTGTGAGGTGACCCATATCCTGTAACCAAATCAAACCCATACTTGTTAAGAGTCACAAAAGTCTTGCTACTCAAACAGACTTTGTTGTATGTGGGGGACTATATCCAATGATGTCACGAATCATTAATGTCTCAACAAAATGCAAACAGATTAACTAACTCTCTATCTCAAATCATATATACCATTTACACAATTCAATTCTATGTAAAAAATGAAAAGGAAAAAAATTGTTATTTCAGCATCATGAATGGTTCACTATACCAGCTTCGTTGAGTCTAATGCATCAAGTTGATTATCATGTTCCTCCACTCCTTTCGTAACAAGAAAACTGTCATGTAGAAACAAAAAACACATTAAAATATAGAAGCAAGTTGTCATGTGTAAACATTTACAAGTATGTGAAGAACACCAATCCATGCAACAAACAATAGAAGCTAAAAATTGAAGCATATGAAACAGAAGGTATACCTCTTTGAACGCTTGTGACTTGAAGTGAATCTCAATCCAAGAATTTTGTTTTCTCCACTTCTCTCAATCCCCATATCTAAAAATGAAAGCCACCCAAATCAAGAGTTATTCACATAAACAACAAAATCAACAGTGGATAAAAAAAGCAATAGAGAGTCACTGGAAACATCATACTAAGGAACTTAACAACCAAGAACTCTCAACAAACTTCTCAAATGGATTCTAAATCACTATATAGCATTTAAATAGAAATAGAAAGAGAAAATTATACCGATATCTTCTTCCAGTATCACCAGAAAGGAAAAAGAGCAATTGAAGCTTCCAAGATTCAACTATGTGAAGTTGAATAGTTTTCCTAATTTAAGTCTTATATACAAAGAACAATGAAACACACAAATTTTGTACCTTTATGGATCTACGAATTCAAGGTATGTAAAGTTTGATATTTTGGGGTTTGTTTGGAAAGAGTTTTGAGGATGAATGAACAGTTTAGTAGTCCATGTTAAAAAATAAACAGTTTAGTAGTACATGTTTAGTAGTCCATATTAAAGAATTAAAGGATGAATGAACAGTTTTCAAGAAGATGTAAGCTATCAGCAAACAACGATGGGCAACTTACACGTAACTTCAACCAATTTAGTAGTCCATGTTTCTGTCTTTTTTTCCTCCTTCAAAGAATCAACAGTTGTTTCAAAATTTCCCTCCAGATTAACATATCAATATTTTCCTCATTCAAGATTAAATCCCACCTCTTGTATGGAAGGTATGCCAGCTGTAAACGTAGTTGATGATTAAAAACATGTAGGGAACATGGAAAGAGTTGTCCTGTCTTTATAAGTTACGAAAATATGTAAACGGAGTATAAGATCCTGGTGTTATTGCATCTGATAAACAAAAGGGATAACCAACAAAAACTAGAAATACCTCCTCTTCTCCAAAGGAATGTCTTCTACGAGGACTAGGCCTGTTAGGAAATCTGGTTGAATGTGATGCTTTTGTGGAACCAAAATCAGTTTAGTCAGCCGTTGAATTCTTCCTAACAAAGCAGCTTTAGCTTTTTCTTCTTGTTCCAATCGGGATTGCAACTTAACTTGACCATCCTCTAACTTTATCCGATCCTATTAGATATACAATTTATATTATTAAGAAGTCATTCTTAATGCTTCTTCTTCATCATCAAGTCATAACCTAACACCTAAAAACACTACTAATGCTTCTTCTTCATCATCAAGTCATAACCTAACACCTAAAATTAGAATCTTATTACCAAAATTCAATATACACATGCTAAACGAGCCAAAGCAATATACACAAACACAAAAAGACTCAGGGGTTTAGATATTGGCGAAAAAAATCAATCTGAGTGTTAAATTGAAGAAAAGTTTGGTTAAGATGTATATTAAATCACAATTCACAAACCCTAAAATACCACACATCTTCATCAACAACAGCATGCATGTTATCAAATTACAGTTCACAAACGCATATTTTACAGATTAAAATCCCCAAATTAAAACCCCTAAAATTGGAACCCTAAGTCTCTGAAATTTTAGAACCAAATAGAAATCAATACATACCTATTCAATGACGTGAGCACGGATAAGATGATGATGAGAAGCACGGAGATTGATGTGTGGAAAACGATCCAACACAAAACTCACCGACAAGTGAACCAGGTCGCATCAAGTAATTAAAACTCACGGGAGTGAGGTCGATCCCACAGGGATTGAAGGATTGAGCAATTTTAGTTTAGTGGTTGATTTAGTCAACAAATCAAGTATTTGTTGAGTGGTTTATCTTTAACAGAAGCTAAATTGCTTGGAATGTAAAGGGAGAGGGAAGAATTGCAGTAAATTAAAGAGCAGGAAAGTAAAATATGCTGAATCTTAAAGAACAAGAAATTAAATGACTGAAACTTAAAATACAAGAAATGTAAATTGCAGTAACTTAAAGTGCAAGAAATATAAATTGCTTGAATGGGAAAGGGATTTGAGGATTGGGATTTCAGAATTCAGACAAGGGAAATTAAATTGCAACAATTAATAAAGCAGAAGTTGAACTAGAAATACTAGAATTCAAACAAAAATTGAATTTAACTTGCAGTAGAGGTTCACAGGAGAACCAAAAGGAAAAATGGGATCTCAGGACTCAAGAGACTAGATAACAAAGTCTAGATCTCAATTACCTTCCCAGATCCAAGTTCACAAAGCAATTGACAAGAAATTGAAGAAGAAGCAGTAAAGGAATTGAGACAGAATTTTCTCAATTCTTCACACCCAAAACTCAAAACAAGAAAAGTAAAAATGCTCCAGCAAGAACGAGGAAGAAGAGAAATCAATTCTTCTCCCCAATTCTCTGAAATTTAGTGAAGTCTCCAAGAGAAAGTTAAAAATAAAAATGAAGATTCAAAGCTCAAAAGAAAGATCAAAGTTCAAAAGTAAAGGAAAAGGTCCTAATTACATCAAACTATCTCCTATTTATACACTTTCTATTCTTGGATCTTAGGATTTGGATGGGCTTTTGATTTGGTGAAGAAAATGAATTTTATTGGATTTTTAATCCAATTTTAGCCCATGAAGAAAGTAGCTCCCAGGAGGCTGCCCTGCCCTTGTGGAGGGCAGGGCAGAAAATTGTGCATCTGGCCCATGGTGCGTGCGGATGGTGCGTTGGTGCGTGCAGGATGCTGCCCTGCCCTTGCAGAGGGCAGGGCAGAACTTCTTGGTGCGCCAGAATGGTGTCCGTGTGTGCTGCAGATGCTGCCGAGACTTCCCTTGGTACGCCAGAATGGTGCGCTGGCCGTGCACCACAAGATGCTGCCCTGCCCTTGCGGAGGGCAGGGCAATGTTTCCAAATTGAAGCCCCGTGTTCGATCCTTGTGTGATGCGCACGCTACTCCTTTTCTTTGATTTTCTTGGCACCAAAGTAAGGCTTAGTTTCTTGTTTCCTCATGGTTCCGTGTTCGACTCTTGTGGCAAGCAATGGTGAACTTTTTCTTTGAATTTTTTCCTTTGGAGAGCCCGATACTGCGGTGAGCCCGATACTGCCCTTGAGGAGGGCAGGGCAATGTTTTTACTTTCCTTGATCCAAGGCACAAATTTGTGCTCTGCCCTTGTCGTGGGCAGGGCAGGGTTGCCTCTTAAGATTTGTTTCCTTATGTTGTCCTCCTAGAGGGCAGTGTGCCTTTGTGGAGGGCAATGCTTGCACTCCTCCTTTATGCGCCACGCCTTTTTCTCCTTGGGCCACGCTTCCTTTGCCACGCTTCCTCTTTTCTTCTTTTCTTCACCTATAATAAACCAAAACAACTACTCAAAGTATCACTAAATTCACAAGGCTTATAAATCAATTAAAATTCAATTAAAATTAGCTTAAACCTCATGAGTTAACATCAATTTAATGGTAGTTGCTTGATTTAAAGAAGTTATGCATTTTAACTCCAAATCACTTACTTAGGATGCAAGAAAGTGCATAAAGACTAATAAAACAAGTGAAATTAGCTTGAAAAATGGGTATATGATGACTTGCCATCACAACACCAAACTTAAATCTTGCTTGTCCCCAAGCAAGCATCAAAACTAAGAGAAAATGAAATGAACAAGAAAAGAACACATATCCTTATTAGGCATATAGCAGAACTTGATTTATGGAGTCTTTATGCAGACAATGATAACTCAATCATTGTTGCTGTTACATAGTATACATCTTTCCTCAAACGCTTGCTAAACTTGCTGTTATAAGACTTACTCTTTAATTACTCCCTTGCTAACTTTTCTTTCTTATAATGCTTAACAAGCTTATTATTCTTTTGGAGGTTTGGTGTCTAATGTTGCAGTAGTAGCCTTTGGCTTTATTTTTTTCTTTTACTCAACATCTTTCCACCAAAGACACATGGCTCACTATTTCTTCCTAGGATCATTGATGCCCAGCATCTCTTTGGATAGCTAAATGTTATGTATCTAAGTTGCTCTTTATTGTGGACTTTCAATTGGCCATCCCAAATCAATTGATCTAAGTGACCGGGTTTTAAAATACCCCTTAGAATTTACTTATCCAAGCATATCTTAGTACAAGAACACCACAGGCATATGTCCTAGGGTCCAAGCTATTGGTGTCCAACCTTTATTCTTTGTTTTTCTTGCCACTTTGGCTTTTTCTTCTTCCTTTTCTTTCTGTTTTTGTTCTCAAGGGCTTTTTCTTTATTGATAAGAATCTTTATAACAGCAGGCTAACTCACACTTAAATGAAAATGATATTATGCAGCAATTATTTCATGAGTTATGCATTTAATCAAACACATATACCACCATTAACTTCCATTCTTACTGATGCAACATTGGATATTTCACTTTTCAATTCAAACAATTCTCTTTTATTCAAGCATGTGGGAAACAAAACAAAATTTAGCTAAGTGATGGATAACAAGCATTATGCAGATTTAGCATTCTTAACAAACAATTTCACTTGCAACTAGATAAACACTTTAGCAAGACATACAATGGTTTCCAGATTCAAAACATTTCACAACAGCAAGGATTACGCTTAGATACAACCTTCGAAGTTGCAGCCCTTTGATCCTTCCTTCTGTTGTGTTCTCTTTGAGTTAAGATGCATAATATCTTCAATTGTTGACTTATGTCCTGCATAATTCTCAAAGTTGCTTGCTTCTCAAGCCCTTAATTGTATGGTTAGTATGCATAAACTAAGTGTGGTTCCTGGATTTATTTTGGTTTGGGAACACCAAACTTAATTGTTTGCCACTGTCTCTTATGCAACAATTTAACCATATGTGAAACCTTGTGTCCTTGCTAAAGGTTAATGAAATTAAAGCTAGAAAGAAGTTAAACAGTTGAATAATGTGTTTGGTTGCTTGGAGCTAGCATCATGCAAGAGGTGAGAATGTGTTTTTAAATGATATTTTTGGTGGAACTCCAAACTTAGAATCTTTCATTCTTCCCTCAAATTGTTTTGGTGTGCAACACCAAACTTAGCTCCTTGCAATCCATACCAATTATTCAACATTTTTATTAAAACAGCTGTGAGAAGAAAACTACCTCAGGTTGGGTTGCCTCCCAACAAACGCTCTTTTATTGTCACTAGCTTGACATCTTCTGTTTTTACTTCAAGGAGGATTTAGGTTCTGAACCTCTTTTTCCTTGTCCCATTGTCCTCCTAGGTATAGTTTTGCTCTGTGACCATTTGCTGTAAACCGACTCTTTGTTGCTTCATCTAGCAATTCAATACTCCCATAAGGAAAGACCTTAGTTACCAAATATGGAACAGTCCACTTAGACTTAAGCTTGCCAGGGAATATCTTGAGTCGTGAGTTATACAAGAGTACTTGTTGTCAAGGTTTGAATTCTTTCTTCAAAATCTTCCTGTCATGCCATCTCTTGGCTTTTTCCTTGTATATCTTGGTATTTTCATAGGCTTCTAGCCTAAATTCATCCAGCTCATTTAGCTGCAACAACCTTTTCTCCCCTGCTGCTTCAGAGTCAAGGTTTAGAAGTTTAGTAGCCCAAAAGGCTTTGTGTTCAAGTTCTACAGGGAGATGACAAGATTTTCCATATAACAACTGAAAGGGGGACTTCCCAATGGGAGTTTTGAAAGCTGTTCTGTACGCCCAAAGTGCATCTTCCAACTTCCTAGCCCAATCTTTTCTTGTGCTACCTACTGTTTTCTCTAGGATTTTCTTCAATTCTCTGTTTGCTAATTCAGCCTGCCCATTAGTCTGAGGGTGATATGGTGTGGCCACTTTATGAATAACTCCATATTTATGAAGAAGTTTCTCCATTTGTTTGTTACAAAAATGACCACCACCATCACTGATGAGACCCTTGGGTACTCCATATCTAGTGAAAATGTGTTTCTTGAGGAATTGAAGGACAATTTGTGCATCACAGGTAGTTATGGCTATGGCTTCCACCCACTTTGAAACATACTCCACTGCTACCAAGATATATTTGAAAGAATAAGAAGGGGGAAAGGGTCCCATGAAATCAATGCCCCATAGATCAAACAATTCTACTTCCAAATGAAGTTCTGCGGCATCTCATTCCTTCTTGTCAATCCTCCTGCTCTCTGGCATTCATTACATTGGTGGACAAACTCTCTGGCATCTTTGAAGATGGTTGGCCAATAGAAACCACTTTGCAATATCTTTGCAGCTGTTCTTTCTGGACCAAAATGTCCACCATAAGCTGAGCCATGGCAATGCCATAATATATCTCTTATTTCACTCTCAGGGACACATCTTCTAATTATTCCATCAGAACATCTTTTCAATAGATAAGGTTCATCCCACAAGAACTTCCTTGCTTCATTGATTAGCTTTTTCACTTGTTGCTTAGTGAATTCTTGAGGTATCTTCCTCCCCACTTTGTAGTTTGCTATATCAGCGAACCATGGTGTTTGTTGGATCAGCAGAAGATGTTTATCTGGGAAGCTTTCATTCACAGGTTGCGACGCTTCTTGAATTGTTTCTTGTGGCAACCTTGACAAATGGTCAGCAACTCGGTTCTCAGTGCCTTTCCTGTCCCTTACCTCAATGTCAAACTCCTGTAGAAGTAGTATCCACCTGATAAGTCTTGGTTTAGCATCCTGCTTTGACATCAAATACTTGAGGGCAGCATGGTCAGTATAAACCACAATTTTAGATCCTATCAAGTATGA
>NW_026264910.1:109741-113105 GCF_000817695.3 Arachis duranensis
CCTTTTCTTGAAACTTTGTGACCAAGAACAATCCCCTCAGGCACCATAAAATGGCACTTTTCCCAATTTAAAACCAAATTGGTTTCTTGGCACCGTTTCAAAACAAGAGTTAGATGTTTCAGGCAAGAGTTGAAATTGTCACCAAAAATAGAAAAGTCATCCATGAAAACCTCTAAAAACTTTTCGACCATATCTGAAAAAATGGAGAGCATACACCTTTGAAAAGTGGCTGGGGCATTGCATAGTCCAAATGGCATTCTTCTATAAGCAAAACTCCAAATGGACAAGTGAATGAAGTCTTTTCTTGGTCCTTTGGATCTACCACTATCTGATTATACCCAGAATAGCCATCCAGGAAGCAATAGTATGCATGGCCAGCTAATCTTTCAAGCATCTGATCAATGAAAAGGAAGTGGGAAATGATTTTTGCGTGTGGCATCATTCAACCTCCTATAATCAATACACATTCTCCATCCTGTCACAGTTCTTGTTGGAATGAGTTCATTCTTCTCATTAACAATGACTGTCATTCCTCCCTTCTTTGGTACCACTTGGACTGGGCTTATCCATGGACTATCAGAGATAGGATATATTATCCCTGCATTCCATAATTTCATTACTTCTTTCTGGACAACTTCCTTCATTATCGGATTTAACCTTCTCTGAGGTTGAACTACTGCTTTGAAATTGTCCTCCAAGAGGATTTTATGCATACATATTGCTGGGCTAATGCCTTTCAGATCATCGATGGTCCATCCTAAAGCATCCTTGTGAGCTCTGAGTACATCAAGAAGCTCTCCTTCTTCTTTTTTTGTCAGGGATGAATTGATGATCACTGGAAAACTCTCTGATGTGCCACAGGTAATGGCTTCAGTTCTTGTTTATGCACCTCTTTCTTCTTGCTTGGGTTCTCCTCCTTGTCAATAGAGATCTCAGCTGCGTGTTCCTTTGCTGTCTCTTGATTAATTTCTCTTTCTTGCTCATGCTGATTAGTGTCTAATATTTCTTCCACCAGGCTTTCTATCATATCCACCCTCAAGTAATCTTCTTGCTCAGGAATGTGTTGCATTGACTTGAAAACATTTATGATCATTTGCTCATTGTGTACTCTGAAGATCATTTCTCCTTTCTCCACATCTATAATGGCTCTTGCAGTTGCTAGAAACGGTCTTCCCAAGATTATTGAATTGTTTCCTTCCTCGTCGGTGTCCAAAATCACAAAATCCGCAGGAAAGATAAACTTCCCAACCTTCACTAACAGATTTTCCACAATTCCATTGGGTGTCTTGATTGATCTATCTGCCATGATTAGTGACATCCTGGTGGGTTTGAGTTCTTCTATAGCAAGCTTCCTCATCATGGACAGGGGCATTAAGTTGATGCTAGCTCCAAGATCATAGAGAGCTCTGTCCAAAGTTAAACTGCCTATGGTGCATGATACTACAAAGCTCCCTGGATCTTTGAGCTTTGGTGGGATTCCTTTTTGTAACACAACGCTACATTCTTCACTGAGCATTACCGTCTCTTTTCTTATTGATGAGCTCCTTCAAAAACTTGGCATACAGAGGCATTTGCTCCAATGCCTCAGCTAAAGGTATGTTGATTTCCAGCTTTTTGAAAGTCTCTAGGAATTTAGAAAAGTGTTGGTCCTTAGTCTCCTTGTGGAATCTTTGAGGATAAGGTAGTGGGGGTGTCAAGCTTTTCTCCCCTTGAAGTTGTCTTGGAAGCGGTTCTTCCATGATCTGCTTTCCCTTCTTCAAATTTTGTGGTCTATTTTCTTTCTCTTGAGGTAGATTCTGAGAGTACTTGCTTGCTGGTGCATCTTCATCATTGGCTGCCTCTTTTTCAACCAGTTTCTTGTCACTTTCCTTGGGCTTCTTGGTGGCTTCTTCATCTTTCAACAGTATTTTTCCACTCCTCAACTGTATTGCCTTGCATTCCTCTTTTGGATTAGGAATGGTGTCACTTGGTAGTGAGCTTGATGGTTTTTCAACAGAAATTTGTTTGGAGATTTGCCCAATCTGTCTCTCTAAGTTCTTCATGGAAGCTTATTGGTTCTTTGTTGTCAATTCTTGGTTCTTCATCATCTTCTCCATGAGCATCTCTAGATTAGTAATCCTCTGAGAGTCTTGTAAAATTGGTTGGTTTTGGGGTGCTGATGGATGATGATAGGTGTTTTGGTTAGTTGGGTGGTTATTGGGTGGATAATGGTTAGAGTTGGGATAAGTGTTTTGTGGTTTTCTGTATGTGTTTTGGTTAGTAATCAGTTGATTGTTGTGGTTTGTGTTTTTCCAATTGTTTTGAGTTTAGTTCCTTTGCCATGGCTGCTGAATTTGATTGTGGTTGTCTCCCCATCTGAGGTTGGGATGGTTCTTCCAAGAAGGATTGTAAGTATCTCCATAGACTTCATTAGTTCCAGGATTTTGGTTGTGCATGTATTGGACTTGCTCTTGCTGTTGCTCCTCTTGAATTTCTTTATTTTGACACCAAGTAGTTGATGGTTGGCTTGTGGCACTCACTGATGCAACTTGCAGACCATCAATCCTTTTGGCCATTTGCTCAAATTGTTGTTGAATCTACTGCTGCATCATTTTGTTTTGAGCTAGGATTGAATCCACTCCTTCTAACTCCATTACTCCTCTCCTTTGTGATGGTTGGCGTTGCCTTTGATGAGCAAAGAAATATTGGTTGTTCGCCACCATATCAATGAGATTTTGAGCTTCTTCTGTAGTTTTCATGAGTTGTAATGAGCCTCCAGCTGAATGATCAAGTGCTTCTTGAGCCTTCAGAGTGAGTCCCTCATAGAAGTTCTGCAGCTTATCCCACTCCGTGAACATCTCTGGTGGACATTTCCTCAATAGTGCCTTATATCTTTCCCATGCTTCATATAAATTTTCAGCCTCCATTTGAGTGAATGTCTGCACCTCAGTCTTCAATCTTATGATCCTTTGAGGGGGGTAAAATTTGGCAAGGAACTTGCTCACCAAGTCATCCCAAGTGTTGATGCTCTCTTTTGGAAATGTCTCTAGCCATTGAGTGGCTTTGTCTCTGAGAGAAAATGGAAAGAGCAGCAACTTGTAGCTGTCAGGAGGCACACCATTGGTTTTCACAGTATCACAAATCCTCAAGAATGTAGATAAGTTGGGTCCTCCAATGGCCCTCCTCCAAAAGAGCAATTGTTTTAAACCAAAGTGATGAGTTGTGGCTTTAGTTCAAAATTGTTTGCATTGACATTAGGAGTAAGAATGCTACTTCCACAATGTCTAGCATTTGCAAATGTGTATGAAGCCAGGACTCTTCTTTGTTGTGAGTTATTGTTGGCCCCTCCTCCTGGTTGATTGAGATTTGATGGATCTCCTTCCAT
>NW_026264910.1:113219-126628 GCF_000817695.3 Arachis duranensis
CGCATCAAGTAATAATAACTCACATGAGTGAGGTCGATCCCACATGGATTGAAGGATTGAGCAATTTTAGTTTAGTGATTGATTTAGTCAAGCGAATCAAGTATTGGTTGAGTGGTTTATCTTTAACAGAAGCTAAATTGCTTGGAATGTAAAGGGAGAGGGAAGAATTGTAGTAAATTAAAGAGCAGGAAAGTAAAGTATGTTGAATCTTAAAGAACAATAAATTAAATGACTGAAACTTAAAATACAAGAAATGTAAATTGCAGTAACTTAAAGTGCAAGAAATATAAATTGCTTGAATGGGAAAGGGATTTGAGGATTGGGATTTCAGAATTCAGACAAGGGAAATTAAATTTCAACAATTAATAAAGCAGAAGTTGAACTAGAAATACTAGAATTCAAACAGAAATTGAATTTAACTTGCAGTAGAGGTTCACAGGAGAACCAAAAGGAAAAATGGGATCTCAGGACTCAAGAGACTAGATAGCAAAGTCTAGATCTCAATTACCTTCCCAGATCCAAGTTCACAAAGTAATTAAGCAGAATTTAAAGAAGAAGCAGTAAAGGAAATGAAATTAAGTTCAATTATGCAGAAGAGGATTTAAAGAGATTTTGAATGGAGATTGAGACAGAATTTCCTCAATTCTTCACACCCAAAACTCAAAACAAGAAAAGTAAAAATGCTCCAGCAAGAACGAGGAAGAAGAGAGATCAATTCTTCTCCCCAATTCTCTGAAATTTAGTGAAGTCTCCAAGAGAAAGTTAAAAAAAATGAAGATTCAAAGCTCAAAAGAAAGATCAAAGTTCAAAAGTAAAGGAAAAGGTCCTAATTACATCAAACTATCTCCTATTTATACACTTTCTATTCTTTGATCTTAGGATTTGGATGGGCTTTTGATTTGGTGAAGAAAATGAATTTTATTGGATTTTTCATCCATTTTTAGCCCATGAAGAAAGTAGCTCCCAGCAGGCTGCCCTGCCCTTGTGGAGGGCAGGGCAGAAAATTGTGCATCTGGCACATGGTGCGTGCAGATGGTGCATTGGTGCGTGCAGGATGCTGCCCTGCCCTTGCGGAGGGTAGGGCATAACTTCTTGGTGCGCCAGAATGGTGTCCGTGTGTGCTGCTGATGCTGCCGAGACTTCCCTTGGTGCGCCATAATGGTGCGCTGGCCGTGCACCACAAGATTTTGCCCTGCCCTTGCGGAGGGCAGGGCAATGTTTCCAAATTGAAGCCCCGTGTTCGATCCCTGTGTGACACGCACGCTACTCCTTTTCTTTGATTTTCTTGGCACCAAAGTAAGGCTTAGTTTCTTGTTTCCTCATGGTTCCGTGTTCGATTCTTGTGGCAAGCAATGGTGAACTTTTTCTTTGAATTTTTTCCTTTGGAGAGCCCGATACTGCCCTTGTGGAGGGGAGGGCAAGGTTTTTCTTTTCTTTGATCCAAGGCACAATTTTGTGCTCTGCCCTTGTCGTGGGAAGGGCAGCATTGCCTCTCTTGGCTTGCTTGCTCATGTTGCCCTCCTAGAGCAAGATTTGTTTCCTTATGTTGTCCTCCTAGAGGGCAGTGTGCCTTTGTGGAGGGCAATGTTTGCACTCCTCCTTTATGCGCCACGCCTTTTTCTCCTTGGGCCATGCTTCCTTAAGCCACGCTTCCTTTTTTCTTCTTTTCTTCACATATAATAAACCAAAACAACTACTCAAAGTATCACTAAATTTACAAGGCTTATAAATCAATTAAAATTCAATTAAAATTAGCTTAAACCTCATGAGTTAACATCAATTTAATGGTAGTTGCTTGATCTAAAGAAGTTATGCATTTTCACTCCAAATCACTTACTTAGGATGCAAGAAAGTGCATAAAGACTAATAAAACAAGTGAAATTAGCTTGAAAAATGGGTATATGATGACTTGTCATCAAGAACACGATGGTAAGAGCGGCGCAGCAACGATGGTGAGGGCGGGGCAGTGACGATTAGTGCAAGATGGCGAAGAGGAACGACGGTCAGTAGTGCAGTAATGTGGACAGTGGTGAGTGCGGGTGAGTGGTGAGTGGGGGACGACGACGGTCAATGGTGAGACTGAGAGGGTTTCTTCTTGTAGCGAGAGGGTCAGTGGCGAGAGCGAGAGTGAGAGGGTCAATGGCGAGAGTGAAGAGAGTGAGTGGGGGGCAACGATGGTGAGCAAGGAAATGATGGCGAGGGCTTCTACTTCGCAATGAAGGTGATGAAGGTGATGAGTGAGCTTTCAGGAAAAAGTGAGACTGAGGGTTTACGAAAGGGGACGAAGGTGATTGAGTGACATTTGGAGGGAATTGAATCACAAAAATTTTACTAAGTGTGATGTGTTTGCTTTCAAGAAAAAGAGGAAAAAATTTCACTAAGTGTCAAATTTTTTACTCTAGATATATTAGGCATCGCTTTTAAAATGCACTCAAAATTTAACAAATAGGCTACCCTCTAAAAGCATCCTCTTTGATATGAAAAGTGAACCTATAGATATTAACCTACGGCTACGCTTTATAAGTGATTTCTATAATACCTAAGGCTACACTTTTTAACTGATACTATAATTGTGTATCCTTTTCTCTTATAAAAAGGCAACACGGAGAAAAGCGTAGCCTATTCCATGAATAGGCTACCCTTTTCAAATGTAGCTTAAAAAAAGTGTGGTTGAATGGGTATTTTTCTTATAGTGTGAATTAAGTTTAGTGTCCCTAGTTGCAAATCCATTCACTAGCATTAAAAAGGAATGTGGAGGATTATATTGTCATTACTTATGGGGTTTCGGTTTCATTTTCAGGAGATTGAATGGGGCCCACCTGGTTGATAGCAAAGAGGTCAAAGTGTACTTGCACTTTGGAACTTAACATACGCAGAGGGCACAGTGGGATAAGGATTGGTGCCTCTTCCCACGTTAGGCGCCACTCCTCAAGTGGGAAAACATTGAATTCTCTTCCTTTCCCACCATTCGAACCACACTCTCACCCCTATAAAACCTCACTTCCCCATTTCCCTCCCACTTCAAACCCCATCCCACACACGAAAGAAACCCACACAGACCTTTCTTTCTCTCTACTCTTTTCTCTTTTCATCTCCTTTCTCTCTATCTTTCTATTTGATTGGGACAATCAAGTCCTAAGTTTGGTGTTGGAGTGATAAACCACTATTTTATGCTTTATATTGTGTTTAATTGAGTGGTTTTTATCAAGTCTTTACCCACTTATTCATACGATTAGCATGTATTTAAAATTCCTTCCCAAAATTGTTCCGTGGTTGAAAACTTGCTTCCTAAAGATCTTTTTATTGTATATTTTTATTCTCCTTTATACTATTTGTTGCCGTGATCCGTGTGTTAAGTTTTTCAGGCTTCATAGCATAGGAATCGCTTAAAAAATGGAGAGGAAGCTTGCAAAAATGGAAGGAACACAAGAAACTAAGGAGATGACCAGCGAACACCGACGCGGACGCATGGCTCACGCGACCGCGCGAATTGGAGAAAATTGTAGTAATGCGTTCGCGTGCTTGACGCAAACGCGTGGATTGGAGTCTGCACGAATGACGCGAACGCGTGGACGATGCGTACGCGTGGCAAGGAAAAACACTGAATGATGCACACGCATGAATGACCTGTACGCGTGACATGCGCGATCTACAGAATTAACAGAACACGCTGGGAGCGATTTCGGGCCGCATTTTCACCCAGTTTTCTGCCCAGAAACACAGAATAAAGCCAGGAAACATGCAGAGACTCAAAGGATACTTATCATTCATACATTATACATAATTTTTAGGTATTAGATGTAGTTTTTAGAGAGAGAGGTTCTCTCCTCTCTCTTAGGTTTTAGGATTTAGGATTTCTTTTAGGATTAGGATTTCCACTTCTCAATTTCCAGGTTCAATGTTTCTTTTATTTATTTTCCCAATTTAATTTATGAACTTTTCCATGTTAGATTTGATTTCTTTTATTAATACGACTTGAGGTATTTTCAGATTTATGATTTTTATTTAGCTTTCTATATTCTTGGCTTTAGTTGAGTAATTAGAGACTCTTGAGTTATCAAACTCTTTTATTGATTGATAATTAGAAATTGCTAATTGACTTGAATTCCACTAACTCTAGTCTTTCTTTGGGAACTGACAAGGACTTGAGGATTGATATTGATTTATCCACTTGACTTACCTTCATAGTTAGAGGTTGACTAAGTGGGAGCAATGAGCAATTCTCATCACAATTGATAAGGATAACTAGGATAGGACTTCTAATTTTCATACCTTGCCAAGACTTTTCTTGATTATTAATTTATTTTTCTTGTCATTTAAATTACTTGTTTCTTATTTCAAAAACCCAAAATAAAATATATCTTTTTCCATAACCAATAATAAATCATACTTCCCTGCAATTCCTTGAGAAGATGACACGAGGTTTAAATACTTCGGTTATAAATTTTATTGGGTTTGCTTAAGTGACAACCAAAACTTTTGTACGAAAGGATTTTCTGTTGGTTTAGAAACTATACTTACAACGCGATTATTTTTATAAAATTCTTTACCAACAGGAATCAGTTCGTCAAAAATGGCACCGTTGCCGGGGAATCGCAAACGTGTGCCTTATTATTGGTTATTGTAAATATTTTTTTTTTCTTGTCTATTTATTTTTATTTTTGTTTTTTATTTTTTATTAGTTACTATGAGTTCTCACCCCTGTCGCTATGAGTTTGGTTCTAATTTTATTGAAAGAAACGAAAGCTATAACAGGAACATCCATCAAGGTCAAAGCAATCAAAGATGGAAGGAGCCACGAGGATCTGATCAACCCTTTTGGCAACAACACCTTCCAAAGTACCATGGATGACGACCATTCTACAATGCATGCCAAGACAATAGTTATGGTGGACCTCTTTGTGACAATCAATACCCACCACAAAATACCCATGAACCCCTACTTACACATAATTTTGAACCACCATACTCACAAGCCCCCCTACAGCCATTCACGTTCATATGACCCTAATCCATATCCACCATACCAACCACACTATGAGCCATATGAACCATATATAGAACCACCCCAATTCCAGCCCAATTACTCCTAAGAACCACTACCTCAATATTCACCATCTCCATATCCATCAATCTAAGAGCACTATGATCCTACTTATGATTGCCGAGCGCAACAAGAATCAAGGGATTGTCTCAAGGAAACAGTGGAAAAACTTCATGGAACCCTTCGACAACTGGATCAAGCAATAAATTAATTACCTTCCCAACGTTTGGACATTCAAGAAACCCCCATGGCTTCATGTGGAGAATCTACTGAAGAATGTGGCATGAAGGAGAAGTTAGAAACTCCGGTGGACAGTGAGCATCACAATTTTGTTTTGGAACAATTGGAAGAAGCTACGCCTGCCATTGAAGAGGAAGAAGTGGTTGAATACCTAGGAGATGCAGAACCTCCATGGGAAACTCAAGTCATAGAGCATCCTTCTAAGATGTTTGCAATTGATGTTGAGGAGGGTGTACAACCTCCAAGGCATATCATAGTTGAAGACTTAGAAGAGGTTGATCAAGAGATGGAGATTCAAGAAGAAAAGGTACAACCTCTCATGCCCTTAGTGAACAATGAAGAAGAAATTGAATCGGAAGAAAGCTACCAAGAGGAAGTGGTTGAAATTGAAGAAGCTTGCAAAGAGGTGGAAGTTGTCAGATAAGAGCACAAGGGAGTGGAGCTTGCAAATTCATTAGAAATACTTCTCCCAAGGCCATTACCGTTCAACACAACGTTCAAGTGGGTAAAATTCTTATCCTTGACCTTTATCTTCCCACTTGAATATGGGCTACTGGAGATGGATGGTCAACTTAGAGTAAGAGGAAGATGGTTAGTGGTGGGCAACACAATCCTATGCTCATTATGGTTGAAAGCTCAAAGTTTAAATGCAAAAGTTGATGTAGAACTCAATTGAATGGGTCTAGGAAGATGTTTGGGTGCTTACGTGAGAATTCTAAAGCTGAACCACCCAGATGGATTCATGATAATCAACTTGAAGACGAGTGTAGAAACAAGATTTGGGATCCAGGAACGTGTGAGGATCAAATTTGGCAGCTCAAAGCTTGTGAAGAACTCCATCAAAGCTTGAAGAATCTACCTGGTATTGATAGAGATCATTGGAAGTCCAAGCATCGGTGGAAGTTTCAAGATGAGTTCAAGCACAAGCCACCATGACAAGGAGCTCACCAAATGTCCAACTTAAGGACTTTAACTAAAAGTGCTAGGTGGGAGACAACCCACCATGGTATATTCTTTCTTTTTTATTCTTAATTTTATTCTATTTTATTTTCATTTTTATTAGTGGTCATTCATAACTTTTGTTTAAGCATCTGCATTCTGCATTTTTTGCATTAAAAAAAACACGCACGAGATGCATAAGCGTCACAAGTGCATTGGGAAGAAAAGAAAATTGAACAGAAAGTCACGCAAGAGTGTGGCTGGAAGCATGCCTTAGGCACAGCCATGCCCATGCGACCACGTCAATAACGCGTCCATGTCATTCTGAAAAAGAGCCTCCCACGCATTCGCGTCAAGCATGCGAATGCGTGGCCCTATAAAATTGACGTAAATGGGTGCATGGGAGAGAGTTATGATGGAATAGGGTTGGACTCGTGCTAGAAGCACAAGCCTTACCACACGAACGCGTGCCTCACGCGTCTGCATCATTTTTCAAAAATGGCCATTCATGCGATCGCGTCAACCACGCGAACGCGTCACCCAGATTTTTGACAAAATGAGTTTGAAACAGAGAGTTGCGTGAACGCGAGGCTGCACTCGCGCCAATCGCACAAATCAGGCCACGTGATCGCGTGACCCACGCATCCGCGTCACCTGACCTTATCACACACCACGCGACCACGTCACTCACGCGTCCGTGTCACCTGCGCCGCACAACTTATCCAGATCAGTGCCAATTATCTTATATTTTCTTTTCTAATCATAATTTCTTCTATCTTTTCTTATTTCTTCTTTCTTACTTACTTTATTTCTTTCATTTCTCATTGTTCACTTCAATTCTATTTTACTTAATTTATTTGCATATTTCATTCATTGCATTTTAATTTTGTGCATATTTTTCTTTTCTTTTCTAAATTTATTATTTTTACCTTGGTGTTATTTGTTCATATTCAACTGTTGCGTCTTTTCTGGTATCTATTTTGGTGCTCAGTGACTTATTTTACACTGTTGGGTAATATTATTTAAGTCAATGCTAAACTTTTATGATACTTGTATTAATTTTTCATTGACATGAATTTATATTGTCTTTCATTACCCACACTCCTCCCCTTTGTTACAAATTTTGCAACACTGGTATGCCATGTGCTTCTATTGTTTTCTCACTTGCATGTTGTAGCTACCATGTAATTGAGACCCTCATTATTTGGCATTAACCCACCCAGACTTTATTTGTTTTTCTATCTTTATCTCTAGGTTACTTTTCTTCTTATTCCTCTTCTTTCAGGATGGCCACCGAGGAAGGGAAAGGAGAAGCTTTTATATGGGATAACAAACAAGTCCATCTGCACAATCTTTAGAGAAAAGCATCAGTTGTAGCAGCCCATCCACTTGCACATCTCAGCATGCACCGAGGACGGTGCAATCTTTAAGTGTGGGGAGGTCGATACTGATCTCCGTGGATTAGTACCTTCATGTCTCAACACCAATGTTTAAATTTTCTTTGTTAAATTAGTTGTTACATTTGCATGTTTGTTTGATTTTGTGCATATTTTACCACTTGGTTGAAGTAATATTTTCTTTTTCAAGAAATTTTTTATAGCATTCCACTAATTTGAATTAAAATTTTTGTTAAACTTGTTTGAAGAAATTTTATTTTGGAACATGATTTAGAGCTTGAACACACAAAACCCATGAGATTTTGAGCCTATTTGATTGGTTGCATTTTATCAACCAATATTTTATTTTTAGTGTGTGTTTTTCTATCTAAAATTGTGATCTATATCTTGCTTAATTCTATATTTTCATGGTTTAATGTATGCATACACTTATGTGATTGAGGCCTTGTTTCACTAAGCTTACATACTCATATGGCCTTAACCTTTCATTATCCTTTGCAAACCAATTTGAGCCTATTTTACCCCTTTTATTATTTACTTTAGCACATCATTAACTCTAAGCAGAAAACAATAATGTCCTTAATTTGAATCCTTGGTTAGCTTAGACTAGTGAGAGTGCTCATGAATTAAGTGTGGGAAAATTGGGATTGAAATCATTTGGTTTGAGAATTGGGTGTTGTATATTCTTGTGAAAATGTGTAAAACAATAATTGAGGATATATTCTTGCATTCAATATCTCAATCATATGCATTGAGAAAAACAAAAGAAAAGAAAAATAAAAAGAAAAAAAAGAATGAAAGAAAAAGAAAAGAAAAAGAGCAAATAATAAAAGGGGACAAAATGCCCCAAGTTAAGTAATAACATCAATGCATATGAGTTGTACCTAAATTTGGGATGCATGAATGTGTGGTAAACACAGTTAATGGCTAGTTATTGATTTTATGTTATGATTATATGGACTATCCTAAGTTAGGTGGATAATTTAAGTTAATTAAGGATTCAGATTTTAGTCCACTTGGCCAAATACAATCCTACCTTGATACTAACCCCATTACAACCCTTAAAAGTCCTTTTGATTTGTGTATTTGTGCATTAAATTTTTGTTGATTGGTAGAAGAAGAGCAAGTCTTAGAAAGCAAGGTTAGTAGAGAAATGAGAAATCGAGCCTTAAACACCTGAGCGATTAGAGTGCGTACACTTCTAGTGAGGGTTCGATACTCGATTCCTTGTTCCTTGCTTTCACGAGCTATTTTCTTATTGCAAGTTATTTGTACTTTATTTTGTGATTTGAATTAGTGGAATCCAGTTCATATTTGTTCTTGAAGGATTTATTTACTTTTAACCAAGTAGGTAGAAACATTTTGCATGTAATTGCATTCATATATATAGGTTGCATTGCATTGCATGAGTCTTACATTTCCTCTACTCATTTGTTTTATCTCCTTGAGCTAAGCATGTGGACATGCTAATGTTTAAGTGTGGGGAGGTTGATAAACCACTATTTTATGGTTTATATTGTGTTTAATTGAGTGGTTTTTATCAAGTCTTTACCCACTTATTCATACGATTAGCATGTATTTACAATTCCTTCCCAAAATTGTTCCATGGTTGAAAACTTGCTTTCTAGAGATCTTTTTATTATGTATTTTAATTCTCTTTTATACCATTCAATGCCGTGATTTGTGTTTTAAGTGTTTCAGGCTTCATAGGGCAGGAATGGCTTAGAGAATGGAGAGGAAGCTTGAAAAAATAGAAGGAACACAAGAAACTAAGGAGATGACCAGCGAACACCAACGCGGACGCATGGCTCACGTGACCGTGCGAATTGGAGAAAATCGCAGTGACGCATTTGCGTGCTTGACGTGAACGCGTGGATTAGAGTTTGCACGAATGACGCAAACGCGTGGACGACGCGTATGCGTGGCAAGGAAAAACACTAAATGACGCGCACGCGTGAATGACGCATACGCGTGACATGCGCGATCTGCAAAATTAACAGAACACGCTGGAAGTGATTTTGGGCCGCATTTTGACCCAGTTTTTGGCCCAGAAACACATAGGGAACATGCAAAGACTCAGAGGATACTTATCATTCATACATTATACATAATTTTTAGGTATTAGATGTAGATTTTAGAGAAAGAAGTTCTCTCCTCTTTCTTAGGTTTTAGGATTTAAGATTTCTTTTAGGATTAGGATTTCTACTTCTCAATTTCCAGGTTCAATGTTCCTTTTATTTATTTTCCCAATTTACTTTATGAACTTTTCCATGTTAGATTTTTATTTCTTTTATTAATGTGACTTGATGCATTTTCAGATATATGATTTTTATTTAGCTTTCTATATTCTTGGCTTTGTTTGAGTAATTAGAGACTCTTTAGTTATCAAACTCTTTTATTGATTGATAATTAGAAATTGCTAATTGACTTGAATTCCACTAACTCTAGTCTTTCTTTGGGAATTGACTAGGACATGAGGATTCATATTGATTTATCCACTTGACTTACCTTCATAGTCAGAGGTTAACTAAGTGGGAGCAACGAGCAATTCTCGTCACAATTAATAAGGATAACTAGGATAGGACTTCTAATTTTCATACCTTGCCAAGAGTTTTCTTAATTATTAATTTATTTTTCTTGTCATTTAAATTACTTATTCCTTATTCAAAAAACCCAAAATAAAATATATCTTTTTCCATAACCAAAAATGAATCATACTTCCGTGCAATTTCTTGAGAAGACGACCCGAGGTTTAAATACTTCAGTTATAAATTTTATTGGGTTTTATTAAGTGACAACCAAAACTTTTGTATGAAAGGATTTTTTGTTGGTTTAGAAACTATACTTACAACGCGATTATTTTTATAAAATTCTTTACCACCACCCAATGGCACCACCAAGGTCCTCAGTCTCAAAGAAAAGAAAGACCAAAGAACCAACTTCCTGTTCCTCAAGCTCAACCTTCAATGAATACAAATTCCTCTCCACATTCAACGAAAACCAATTCTATGGTTGTGTGAGTGAGAGGGAGATTATCCTAGAGGTTGGTTTCCAACTGGGAAGGAATGAGCACCATGAGATCAACATTAAGATTAACAATAGTGGCTTGGCACTCTTCTGCAACCGACCAAAAAAAGTGGTGGAAGGCGTGGAAAGGGAATTTTATGCCAACGTCGTGCCACAACCAGGGCAAGCTTATGGGAACATTAGCTATGTCAGAGGGAAGTCTATTGACTATAGTCCCTCTAACATAGAAAGGGTGCTGATGGTGAAGAGGACATATTCCAATCGGAGTTATGAGGAGAGGATGAAGCAACCAGACCCATGATTTGATGAAATCCTGAACGAAATTTTTGTACTAAATGTGAAGTGGATCAAGATGGGAAACCCAACCAGCTGAAAAGAAGGGACTTGAGCCGCCAAGATAGGGGGTGGCTGGATTTTATGAGAAGATCTTTGATTCCTACATCCAACACCTCCGAGGTGATTAAGGAGAGAACTCTGCTCATATACAGTATTATAAAAGGAGAGAATGTAAATGTTGGGGAGTTGATTGTCAACAACATCAATAAGATACTGAAGAGCACTAATAAAAGCACAAGGTTGGCATTTTCTATCATCATACAAGGGCTGTGTGATGACGCTGGAGTTGAGAAAGTTATTGATGAGGTGCTATTAAAGCAAGATAAGCCTATAACTGCCATGAAAATGGCCAAGGTGTTGGCTGTCAACCCACTCTAGAGGGCCAGAGAGCATAGAGCTCATGCTCATGTGCCACAACAATAACAACAACAACAAGAGGCTGAGGAGCAACCATATTTCCTAGAACTTCAACCACCACAATATCAATAATACCAGCAATTTCAACAATTTCCTGAAAGAGTAAACTGGGTGCAGCTGCAAGGAGACGTGCATCAAATGAAGGGAGATTTGCATCAATTGAGGGAAGATGTCAACCAATTTCAAAATAGCCAAAGGGAGCAATGGAACCAAGTGAATGAGAACATATAGAACCTCCAAGGAAGCTTTGAGCATGTAAGGAAGGAGCAGCAAGAAGAGTTCGATTGGGGAGAGGTGGGAAATGCACTCGATAAAGTAATAGAGCAGAACAAATGGCAGCAGAGGAACCTCGCTGAGTTCAAGCATCTTTATGATGCTCGGACCATTTCAAGGAGGCAATATGATATCAACACACAAGCAAAGTTGAATTACTTGTGTAATGCTGTGGCCGTTCTTAAACCCGGATACCCAACATTATTGCAAGGACTGGAGGAATTGAGTGCTAGACAAGAGGAGATCCTAGCTAAGCACAAGGAGGATGAAAGAAATTATATGGTAAGGCTAGGAATCTGGAAGTCCAAGGACAAGAAAGCATAAGAAGGATCCTCCCAAAAGGGTGAGGATAACTCCTCCCCCTCCAAGAAGACAGACAAGGGCAAAGGGCCAATGAACTAAAGTTGAAGCTACACAAGGTTGTTGAGTTCCATGGTTGACATTTTCCAAATTTCTGAATATTGTTTAAGTTCTTATCTATCTAATTTATTTTATGTTTGAGAATAATTGGTAATGCTAGGACAGTTTATGTTTTATGTTTAGTTCTTTATTACTTGAAGTCTTTTGTGAGTCCCTTGATATGCAAGAAATAAAATGCAATGTTAACTTTAGTCTTTTTCAACATCAATAAAGTGTAGTTTGTTTCCATAAGAGTTGTTGTGAGTTGTGCAAGAACAAGAGTAAATGAGACTAAGACCAAGAGAACTCTTTCAAAGAACAAAGAAACAAAAGACTAAGTGTAGAACCTTGAATGAACTAAAAAGAAAATGAGTCATGAACCTTGAATGAACTAAAAAGAAAATGAGTCATAAAAGGCAACTAGTCCTAGAAGGCATGACAAGTAGAGGTTGAGGGGTGTTCTTGAATATCTATAGAACCAAGAAGTAGTAAGCAACAAAGACCCAAGGCTCTAAGCATCAACTACTATAAAGGAAAGAGAAACATTGAAAAAAAAAGAAAAACTCAAAAGAGTTAGAGACCCTAGTAGATGCTTGTGGCAAGTAAATTTTTAGGGGTGTTTCAACACCTAACACCCTAAAGCCAACTGGTTTGGGAGTGTTGATTGAAAGCCTAACTAAAGGGTTGTCTTGAGACAAAACACTTAGAGTCGTGGTCAATGAACAGAAAAAAAGCAAAACCAAGAATAGAATGAGCTAACTCTTACTACTTCAAGGCACATACTTGGAAGAACCCTCAAGGATCTAGGGACTCTTTGTGACATTCAAGCATTCATGCATGTGTTGAGCACTTAGTCCCATTCTTAGTTATATTGCATCCATTCAAGGTCAAGTCTCAATTCACAAAAAGACCACTCACATTGATTTGCTTGGGAAAAACAAAGCTTACGTTGGTGTTGTGTGGTGCACGAAATTGCAATCACACTTTTGCAATCCCGCACAACTAACCAGCAAGTGCACTGGGTCGTCCAAGTAATACCTTGCGTGAGCAAGGGTCGATCCCACGGAGATTGTCGGCTTGAAGCAAGCTATGGTTATCTTGTAAATCTTAGTCAGGATATCAAAAATTATCAGGAGTGATTGTGAAAAGCAAAAGAACATGAAATAATTACTTGTTTTGCAGTAACGGAGAATAGGTTGAGGTTTGGAGATGCTCCATCTTCTGAATCTCTGCTTTCCTACTGTCTTCTTCTTCAAACACGCAAGTCTCCTTCCATGGCAAGCTGTATGTAGGGTTTCACCGTTGTCAATGGCTACCTCCCATCCTCTCAGTGAAAA
>NW_026264910.1:127620-128360 GCF_000817695.3 Arachis duranensis
AGAACTCAGAACTCAGATAGTGTTATTGATTCCCCTAGTTAAGTATAATGATTCTTGAGCATAGCTAGTGTATGAGTCTTGGCTGTGGCCCAAAGCACTCTGTCTTTCAGTATTACCACCGGATACATACATGCCACAGACACATAATTGGGTGAACCTTTTCAGATTGTGACTCAGCTTTGCTAGAGTCCCCAATTAGAGGTGTCCAGGGTTCTTAAGCACACTCTTGTTGCATTGGATCACAACTTTATTTCTTTCTTTTTTTTTCTTTTTTCTTTCTTTCTTTTTCTTCTTTTTTTTTTCGAAATTTTTTTTTTCACTGCTTTTTCTTGCTTCAAGAATCAATCTGATGATTTTTTTCCAGATCCTCAATAACAGTTCTCTTTCTCCTCATTCTTTCAAGAGCCAACAATTTTAACATTCTCAAAACAACAAATTCAAAAGACATATGCACTGTTCAAGCATTCAATCAGAAGACAAAAAGTATTGTCACCACATTAAACTAATTCAACTAGTTTCAATGATAAATTTCGAAATCCTGTACTTCTTGTTCTTTTGTGATTAAAGCATTTTTCATTTAAGAGAGGTGATGGATTCATAGGACATTCATAGCTTTAAGGCATAAAATTTCAATTTTATTAATTATGAATTAAGAACAGGACTCAAAGATAGATATAAGATGAGACTAAAAAATAAAAATAGAAAACAAAACAAAAGAAAAAAAAACGCAAAAACATAGG
>NW_026264910.1:129674-130335 GCF_000817695.3 Arachis duranensis
CTTGAAAAAAATTTGCATTAAAAACAAAATCTTCCCTCTTGTGCCATCCTGGCGTTAAACTCCCAGAATGGTGCCCATTCTGGCGTTTAACGCCCAAAATGCCCCTTACTGGCGTTTTTTCGCCAGTAAGCTCTTTTTCTCTGCTTTTTGAGCTGAATCCTTCTGTAACTCTGTGAATTCCTTCAATTTTGATAATTGCCCTTTTAGAATATGTATCAAACCTTGATTAAACAGAACAGATACCCTGCTAATCATTGGGTTGCCTCCCAGCAAGCGCTTCTTTATTGTCTTTAGCTGGGCCTTCACTGAGAATCACTCAAGTCTCAGTTTTGAGCATTCCTACTCAAAGTTTCCTTCAAGATAATGCTTGATTCTCTTTCCATTAACAATGAACCTTTTGTCGGAATCAGTATCCTGAAGCTCAACATATCCATATGGTGACACTCCTGTTATCACATACGGACCCCTCCACCGGGATTTGAGTTTTCCTGGAAATAGTCTTAGCCTAAAGTTGAAGAGCATAACTTTTTGTCCTGGCTCAAAGACTCTGGTTGACAACTTCTTGTCATGCCATTTCTTTGCCTTTTCCTTATAAATTTTTGAATTTTCAAAGGCATTGAGTCTGAACTCCGCTAGCTCATTTAGCTGGAGCAGTCTTTTT
>NW_026264910.1:131084-131712 GCF_000817695.3 Arachis duranensis
TCTGGGAATGCCAAACCTGCTGAAAATGTTTTTCTGGAGGAATTTCAGTACGGTCTTGGTATCATTAGTGGGTGTAGCGATTGCTTCTACCCACTTAGATACATAGTCCACTGCCACTAGAATGTAAGTGTTTGAGTATGATGGTGGGAATGGTCCCATGAAGTAAATTCCCCATACATCAAACAATTCTATCTCTAATATCCCTTGTTGAGGCATGGCATATCCATGAGGCAAGTTGCCAGCTCTTTGGCAACTGTCACAGTTACGCACAAACTCTCGGGAATCTTTATAGAGAGTAGGCCAGTAGAAGCCACATTGGATGACTTTAGTGGCTGTTCGCTCACTTCCAAAATGTCCTCCATACTGTGATCCATGGCAATGCCATAGGATCCTTTGTGCTTCTTCTCTGGGTACACATCTGCGGATCACTCCGTCAGCACATCTCTTAAAGAGATATGGTTCATCCCAGAGGTAGTACATGGCATCTGAAATCAATTTCTTTCTCTGCACGTAGCTGTACTCTTTGGGTATGAACCTCACAGCTTTATAATTTGCAATATCTGCAAACCATGGAGCTTCCTGAATGGCAAAGAGTTACTCATCTGGGAAAGTCTCAGAGATCTCAGTA
>NW_026264910.1:131966-133126 GCF_000817695.3 Arachis duranensis
GCCCCAGCTACTGGTTCTATTCGGGACAGATGATCAGCTACCTGGTTCTCCGTCCCTTTTCTGTCTCTTATTTCTATATCAAACTCTTGCAGAAGCAGCACCCATCTTATAAGCCTGGGTTTTGAATCCTGCTTTGTGAGTAAGTATTTAAGAGTAGCATGGTCAGTGTACACAACCACTTTGGATCCCACTAGATAGGATCTAAACTTATTAATGGCATAGACCACTGCAAGTAACTCTTTTTCTGTGGTTGTGTAATTCTTCTGTGCGTCATTTAGAACACGGCTGGCATAATAAATGACGTGCAGAAGCTTTTTATGCCTCTGTCCCAACACTGCACCAATGGCATGGTCACTGGCATCACACATTAGTTCAAATGGCAATGTCCAATCGGGTGCAGAGATGACTGGTGCTATGACCAGCTTAGCTTTCAGGGTCTCAAATGCTTGCAGACACTGTGTGTCAAACACAAATGGTGTGTCTGCAGCTAACAGGTTACTCAGAGGTTTTGCAATTTTTGAAAAATCCTTTATAAACCTTCTGTAGAACCCTGCATGCCCCAGAAAACTTCTGATTGCCTTAACATTGGCAGGTGGTGGCAATTTTTCAATTACCTCTACCTTTGTCTTATCCACCTCTATTCCCTTGCTTGAAATTTTGTGCCCAAGAACAATTCCCTCAGTCACCATAAAGTGACATTTCTCCCAGTTTAAAACCAGGTTAGTCTCTTGGCACCTTTTCAAGACAAGTGCTAGGTGGTTAAGACAGGAGCTGAATGAGTCTCCATATACTGATTAAGACAAGAGCTGAATGAGTCTCCATATACTGAGAAGTCATCCATGAAGACTTCCAGAAATTTTTCTACCATATCTGAGAAGATAGAGTGCATGCACCTCTGAAAGGTTGCAGGTGCATTGCACAGACCAAAAGGCATCCTCCTATAGGCAAACACGCCAGAAGGGCAAGTAAATGCTGTTTTCTCTTGGTCCTGAGGATCTACTGCAATTTGGTTGTAGCCTGAATAGCCATCCAAAAAGCAGTAATAATCATGACCAGCTAGTCTTTCTAGCATTTGGTCTATGAATGGTAAAGGAAAATGATCCTTTCTGGTGGCTGTATTGAGCCTTCTGTAGTCAATACACATGCGCCACCCTGTGACT
>NW_026264910.1:133807-134386 GCF_000817695.3 Arachis duranensis
TGGTTGTACCACTGGTTTGGCATTATCCTCCAACAGGATCTTGTGCATGCATCTAGCTGGGCTAATGCCCTTAAGATCACTTATGGACCACCCAAGAGTTGTCTTGTGTGTCCTTAGCACTTGAATCAGTGCTTCCTCTTCCTGTGAATCTAAAGCAGAGCTTATAATCATTGGAAAAGTTTCACCCCCTCCCAGAAATGCATATTTCAGGGATGGTGGTAGTGGTTTAAGTTCAGGTTTGGGAGGCTTATCCTCCTCCTGAGGAATTTTCGAAAATTCCTTTGCTTCCTCTAGTTCTTCCTGATCAGGTTGAGCATCTTTGAAGATGTCCTCAAGCTCTGATTCTAGGCTTTTAGTCATATTGATCTCTTCTACAAGAGAGTCAATAATGTCAGCGCCCATGCAGTCATTTGGTGTGTCTGGATGCTGCATAGCTTTTATAGCATTCAGCTTGAACTCATCCTCATTGACTCTCAGGGTTACTTCCCCTTTTTGTACATCAATGAGAGTTCGTCCAGTTGCTAGGAAAGGTCTTCCTAGAATGAGAGTTGCACTCTTGTGCTCCTCCATTTCCAGCAC
>NW_026264910.1:135255-135823 GCF_000817695.3 Arachis duranensis
ACCTTAGATGCTGCAGGTTTATTCCTTACAGAAGTGGTTGAAGAAGCCTTGTTAGAGGGATTACTGTCAGCACTCTCAGGTGTCTGATCCTCCCTTGGCGTCTGAACGCCAGGATTGGGTGGAAAATGGGTGTTTAACGCCAACTTTTCCCCCTTTTCTGGCGTTTGAACGCCAGAACTGGGCAAGGAATGGGCGTTTGACGCCAGCTTTCCTTCCCTTTCTGGCGTCTGAATGCCAATGACATTCCTCTCTGGGCTCTTACTGTCCTTAGAGGGATTTTGAACAGTGGTTTGGTTGTCCTCTGTCAATTGTTCCTTATTTGGCTTTTTGCTCTTTTGAGCAGTGTTATTCAGTGTCTTCCCACTCCTCAGTTGAACTGCTTGACATTCTTCTGTTATCTGTTTAGATATTTGCTGTCTTGCTTGATTCAACTGCAGTTCTATGTTCTTGTTAGCAACTTTAGTTTCATGGAGCATCTCTTTAAATTCTGCTAACTGTTCTGTCATCAGGAGCAATTGTTGATTAAGCTCAATTATTTGTTCTTGAGGACTAGGGTCAGTGACTACTG
>NW_026264910.1:135921-137035 GCF_000817695.3 Arachis duranensis
AGGGATTCATTATCCTCTTGTTTAAAGCCTTGGATGTCCAGCCTTAGCTGTGTCATCCTCTTTGGAGGGTAAAAATGATTCAGAAATTTTTCTGATAACTGTTTCCATGTCTTTATGCTTGCTGTAGGTTGGTTATTCAACCACCTTTTAGCTTGATCTTTTACAGCAAATGGAAACAGTAATAGTCTGTAGACATCCTGATCTACCTCTTTATCATGTACTGTGTCAGCAATTTGTAAAAACTGTGCCAGAAACTCAGTAGGTTCTTCCTGTGGAAGACCGGAATACTGGCAATTTTGCTGCACTATGATAATGAGTTGAGGATTTAGTTCAAAGCTGCTTGCTTTGATGGGAGGTGTACAGATGCTACTCCCATATGCAGCTGTAATGGGGTTAGCATATGACCCCAGGGTCCTTCTGGACTGGTTAATCCCACTTAAGTCCATAATGGACAAAAGGGAAATGATAATGATTGCAAGGAGATAAATTTTTTTTTTTTTTTTTTTGAATTAACGAAAAAAAATAGAATAAAACAATAAAATTAAAATAAAAATTCAAAAATGAAAAAGAAAACAACATCAAAGCAAATTGAAAACTGAATCAATGAGTTAATTAAAAAGATTTTGAAAATAGCAATTAGAAAGATATGATTGAAAAATTTTATGAAAAAGATTTAATTTTGAAAAGAGGAAAGAGAAAAACACAAAAAGACACCAATCTTAAAATTTTTAGAAAATCAAACACAAATTTTCGAAAATTTTTAAGGGAAAAACACAAAGAGGACACCAAACTTAGAATTTTTATGAATCAAAAAGGGACTAAGAACATGCAAAATCAAAAATTAAAAGAAAAAAAAACAAAGGCATGCAACTGACACCAAACTTAAAATATGAAACTAGACTCAACTAAAAGACTCTAAACCACAAAAATAAAAAGGTCCTAATCTAAGCAACAAGATAAGCCGTCAGTTGTCCAAACTCAACAATCCCCGGCAACGGCGCCAAAAAACTTGGTGCACGAAATTGCAATCACACTTTTGCAATCCCGCACAACTAACCAGCAAGTGCACTGGGTCGTCCAAGTAATACCTTGCGTGAGCAAGGGTCGATCCCAC
>NW_026264910.1:137856-169219 GCF_000817695.3 Arachis duranensis
TTTTATGCCAGTTCCGGCGTTTAACGCTGGAATTTCTGAGGCTGATTTGCCACGCCGGTTTGGGCCATCAAATCTTGGGCAAAGTATGGACTATCATATATTGCTGGAAAGCCCAGGATGTCTACTTTCCAACGCCGTTGAGAGCGCGCCAATTGGGCTTCTGTAGCTCCAGAAAATCCACTTCGAGTGCAGGGAGGTCAGAATCCAACAGCATCTGCAGTCCTTTTTGGTCTCGGAATCAGATTTTTGCTCAGGACCCTCAATTTCAGCCAGAAAATACCTGAAATCACAGAAAAACACACAAACTCATAGTAAAGTCCAGAAAAGTGAATTTTAGCTAAAAACTAATAAAAATATACTAAAAACTAACTAGATTATACCAAAAACATACTAAAAACAATGCCAAAAAGCATACAAATTATCCGCTCATCATTGTGATAACTTACGTTATCTACCCTTTTTCTTGCAAAAAAAGGACCATAAAAGATGCATAATCTCATTTGATCAATGCAATTCATGCCTTAATTGATGAATATCATAGTACATTGCTTTGAAATGAGTTTGTGTTAAATTTTAGGCGAAAAAAGACATTAAAAATGGGAAGGAAACAACTAAACAAGTGGGCGTGTGAAGTAGGCATGCCACTTGGAACAAACGCCACAAATATGTATTGGCGTGGCACGCCAGAAGCTGGGCGTGGCACGCTGGTACAACATTCCAGAGAGCAACAATGAAGACCATCGAAGGGGCGTGGCACACCAGAAGCTGGGTGTGGCACGCCAACTAATTACCTAGAAGAGTCATCACTAGGGCGTGCCACTTTATATCGAAGGCGTGGCACGCTAGTTCCAGAATTCACTTGGGCGTGCCACTTGACGATCAAGGCGTGGCACACCAAGCCTAAGAGACCCACAATTGAATGAGTGAGCCACTTGAGCAACATGGCGTGGCACGCTGGTACAAGAATCCAGAGAAGGGGTTGAAGGCTAATGAGGTCTGGAAGTGCTGTGTGAGTAACCAGGCAGGGTACGCCAATGAACAAGAAGGCAAAGCAAAAAGCTGGGCGTGCCACTTGGTGTCGAAGGCGTGGCACGCTGGTGGACGAAGTTGTGATCATCAATAATGGCTCCAAAGGCTTGGTGCTCTCAAACGTGAATCACACTTTATCACAACTCCGCACAACTAACCAGCAAGTATACTAGGTCGTCCAAGTAATACCTTACGTGAGTAAGGGTCGATCCTACAGAGATTGTTGGTATGAAGCAAGCTATGGTCATCTTGTAAATCCCAGTCAGGAGGATTTAAATGGATTAAGAGATTATTGGTTTAAATAATGATAATAAAATAAATAGAAAGTAAAGATAAAGTTACTCATGTAATTCAATGGTAGGAATTTCAGATAGGTTTATGGAGGTGCTATGTTCCTTCTGAATCTTTGCTTTTCTACTTCTTCCTTCTAGTTTTTTATCACTCCTTTCTATGGCAAGCTGTATGTAGGGCATCACCATTGTCAATGGCTACATCCCATCCTCTCAGTGAAAATGGTCCAAATGCTCTGTCACAACACGGCTAATCATCTGTCGGTTCTCAATCAGGTTGGAATAGAATCCAGTGATTCTTTTGCGTCTGTCACTAACGCCCCAGCCTTCGGAAGTTTGAAGCTCATCATAGTCATTCAATCCTGGAATCCTACTCGGAATACCACAGACAAGGTTAGACTTTTCGGATTCCCATGAATGCCGCCATCAATTCTAGCTTATACCACGAAGATTCTAATTAAGGAATCCAAGAGATATCGCCCGGTCTAAGGTAGAACGGAAGTGGTTGTCAATCACGCGCGTTCATTGGTGAGAATGATGATGAGTTTCATGGATCATCACATTCATCAAGTTGAAGTGCAACGAATATCTTATAACATGAATAAATCGAATTGAATAGAAAATAGTAGTAATTGCATTAAAACTTGAGGTACAGCAGAGCTCCACACCCTTAATCTATGATGTGTAGAAACTCCACCGTTTAAAATACATAAGTGATGAAGGTCCAGGCATGGCCGAGAGGCCAGCCCCCAAAACATGATCACAGGATCAAAAATACAATTCAGGATCCAGGATGTCTAATATGATAGTAAAAAGTCCTATTTATACTAGACTAGCTACTAGGGTTTACAGGAGTAAGTAATTGATGCATAAATCCACTTCTAGGGCCCACTTGGTGTGTGCTTGGGTTGAGCTTGATCTATCCACGAGCTGAGGCTTTTCTTGGAGTTGAACACCAAGTTGTAACGTGTTTTGGGTGTTCAACTCTGGTTCGTGACGTGTTTCTGGCGTTTGACTCCAGAATGCAGCATGGAACTGGCGTTGAGCGCCGATTTATGTTGTCAAATCTTGAACAAAGTATGGACTATTATATATTGCTGGAAAGCTCTGGATGTCTACTTTCCAACGCTTTTGATGGCTCTATTTGGAGTTTTGTAGCTCCAGAAAAATCCATTTCGAGTGCAGGGAGGTCAGATTCCAACAACATCAGCAGTCCTTTGTCAGCCTCCTATCAGAAACATGCCAACTTTCATATCGCCCTGCCAGAAGAGTTCATCAGCGTGACTTCACCTTGGCCGTTTGCAAAATGGGGACTCGATCTTCTCAGCCCCTTTCCCCAGGGATCATGACAAGTTAATTTTCTCATAGAAGGGGTAGATTACTTTACAAAGTGGATCGAGGCAGAACCCCTAGCCAATGCCACCGCCCAAAGAAGCCAGAAATTCCTATATAGAAACATTGTCACAAGGTTCAGAGTTCCATATTCAATAACCACAGACAATGGCACCCAATTCATAGATGCAAGCTTCAGAAAACTAGTAGCCGACTTGAATATAAAGCACCAGTACACCTCCGTCGAACATCCACAGGCCAATGGACAGGCCGAAGCCGCCAACAAAGTCATATTGGCCGGGTTAAAACGGAGATTACAAGATGCAAAGGGAGCCTGGGCAGAAGAGCTTCCACAGGTCCTATGGGCATATCGAACGACGCCACATTCCACCACAAAGGAATCCCCCTTCCGATTAGCATACAAAATAGAGGCAATGATTCTAGTAGAGATTGAGGAAAGATCACCTAGAGTAGTTCATTACAATGAGGGAGCAAACTCCCAACTTCAGAGGGAAGAGCTCGACCTACTACCTGAAATCCAAGAAAGAGCTCGGATCAGGGAGGAAGCTCTAAAGCGCCAAATGGCTTCCAGATATAATCAAAGGGTGGTACCGAGAAGTTTTGCAGAGAATGATCTTATCCTAATCCAAAATGATATTGGAACAACTCGACCAGGAGAAGGAAAGCTGGCAGCAAACTGGAAAGGACCCTACCGAGTTATAGAAGTACTTGGGAAGGGCTACTACAGACTGTCCAAACTCGATGGACGAGAGCTTCCCAGATCATGGCACGCCTGCAACCTAAGAAGGTACTAAAGTTAGAAAAGGTAAAGGATCTCATTATTGGATGCACTCTTTTTCCTGAAAAGGTTTTTTAATGAGGCACCAGGTTGAGACCTAGGCACTATCCGACTTAAAAGGATGAAAAAATTCCCACATGTATATATTCGCACTTTTCTTTGAATAAAATTTATTTAGATATTCTACAAGATTTCAAGACGCATTAATCTAAAGTATTCATCGTCCGATTATAAAGCAATAGATCGGCAGAAAGTGAAAAACAATTTCACTGCACGATCACGATAAAGATAACCATCCGATAAAGGTGAAAACGCGATTCACCCAAAAGACAATCTAAAGATGCCAACCACTTTTTACAAATTGGCAAAGATGAACACAGAATAATGTAAGAAGTTATCGAAAGCAATCCAAAAAAGAACCTGACGAGATCTTACGGATAGCTAAAATAATAACTTAAAGACTGGCCAACATTCAGAAGTCGGACTAAATCAACCTAAGTTATAAGTAAACCCTAGAAAGAGGTCTGGCTAACCCTATTAAGGAGGATTACTTTAACTTAGAAAGAGATCGACCTAACAAAGTCGGTTTTCTACAAAACAAAGCTATAAAAGTAATCCCTGAAAGAGACCTAACAAAGGTCCAAGAAAGAGGATTACAACAATAACTTAGAAAGAGATCGACTTAACGAAGTCGGTTTCCTACAAAAACAAAGTTATAAAAGTAATCCCTGAAAGAGACCTGACAAAGGTCCAAGAAAGAGGATTACAAAAATAACTTAGAAAGAGATCGACCTAACGAAGTCGGTTTCCTACAAAACAAAGTTATAAAAGTAATCCCTGAAAGAGACCTCACAAAGGTCCAAGAAAGAGGATTACAAAAATAACTTAGAAAGAGATCAACCTAACGAAGTCGGTTTCCTACAAAACAAAGTTATAAAAGTAATCCCTGAAAGAGACCTGACAAAGGTCCAGAAAGAGGATTACAAAAATAACGTAGAAAGAGATCGACCTAACGAAGTCGGTTTCCTACAAAACAAAGTTATAAAAGTAATCCCTGGAAGAGACATGACAAAGGTCCAAGAAAGAGGATTACAAAAATAACTTAGAAAGAGATTGACCTAACGAAGTTGATCTCCTACAAAACAAGTTATAAAAGTAATCCCCGAAAGAAACTTGATAAAGGTCCAAGAAAGGGGATTACAGAAATAACTTAGAAGGGGACCAACGCAAAGGAATTGGTTACGGAGCGCCAAAAACACGTACAAAAGCAAGAAAACCGAGAAACAAGTCGGACCCACACAAACACAACCTCAAAGGATCCAAGCTATAAACAATACGTACAAAGCAATCCAAAGAGGTCGAGCTGCAAGGTTCCAACATTTTCAGAAAATAGAAGAGATAACAAGTCAAAAACCTTGATATAATCTACAAAGTTATAAAGCCTCGGAGGCCATCAAAACCTACCTTAAAAGGATAGCGAGCTACTCTTTGTTTTTTAAAATAAAAGTTGCTAAAACAAGCAACTAGAAAATGTCAGCAAATAAACAAAAAGCTTTAAGAGCCCACAAGCCGGGCCAACTACATAAATATCCAGAAAGAGATCAGCAAGCATCAGTAGCCTTCTTGGCAGCATTAGGACAAGGACAAGGAGGACGAGTCTGAATAGGCACAGCGTTTATAGTTCCATCCTCCCAGTTCAGAACCTGGCAATCCGAATCAGGTGCAACCGGAGGAGCAGAAGAGGTCGACACTTTGGCAGAGGACACAGGGGGAGGATCAGCATCATCATCACCCTCGTCATCAGGGACAATCTTGCCATCCCTGACAACGTTGTTCAGGCTGAAAGGGGTGAGATCGGCCTCGGGAGCAATGACCCGAACTTGCTCCTTCAAGTTCTCGTAAGCAGCAGTCACGCTGCCAACGAGATGACCTTGAAGCTCAGAATAATCTTCCCGGGCATTGTCCAACTCCTCCCTCAAGCGCATCACCTCCCGATAAGACGTAACGTAACTCTCCTTATGCATCATGGTTGTGTCCTCGGCCAACCTCAAAGAAGCTGCCAGTGAAAGGGAACTCGCCTTCTCGTTCTCTAGATCCTTCTCCAACTTGGTCACCTTTACTTCAAGTTCCTCCTTCAGCTCCCTCATCTAGTCAAACTCCTGCTTTGCCTCCTCCATAAATGCTTTGGTGGCATGGAGAGGAAGATTCTGAGCAGTCCGGTATATAGCAGCCGCCATATATGCAATTTTTACGTTATTTCAGGCCATAAATTCCAAATGATGGAGGATGGACACATCGTCCATGGAGAGGGTACCATAGGGACCGATTTGCTGATCCACAAATTCAATGACATTAAAATCGGGAGCATTGAGGTCGAAAGGCTCAGCTATTTTTTGTTTTTTATTGGGAGGAGCAACAGAAGGAGCAACAGAAGTAGGGTGAGGATCCACCAGACGAACACGGGGAGTAGGGATCACCTTCTTCACCCCAGGGGAACTCGGCACAGACAACTTCAAGCGCACTTGGGAGGATCCTTCCCCAGCCGCCTTGGCCGAGATGTTTCTAGCAGAAGTCGCCCTCTGTGCTCTTTTAAAATCTTTCATGGATTTATTATTCTTCATTGCCTCTGGAAATAAAATAGAAATTAAGCTACAAGTCGGAAAAGACAGTTACAAGCAATATAAACAGATAAAAAAGGAAACACAAAATACCCAGCTCAGTTTGAAGAAGAGAGGGATTGGTTAGAAATTTCTTTGTGTCGAGATGGGGAGGTTGACCCCAGTGTTCTTCCAAGACAGTTACAAAGGCTCGCTCAGCCCCATCCAATATTTCCCACGTATATCAGGACACCCTCACATCTTTTTGCCATTCAAAGGGAAAAGCAGGTTCGTCATTTTCATCTAGAAAGAAAGGCCGAGCTCCTTCAACAACTCAGACCTTGAAAAAGTAGTTTTTAAAATCGCGGAATGACTCGTCAAACATGGAAAATACCTTCTTTCCCTGGGTAGAGCGAAAGGAGACCCAAGCTGCCTTCTTTTTTACCACTCTGGGCTTAGTCAAGACAAACAGATAGAAAAAGAGAGATTGGGAAGCAAGGATACCAAAACCATTGCACAACAATTGAAAAATCTTTATGAAACCCCAGGAATTAGGGTGAAGTTGAGAGGGGGCGACATTACAAGACCATAACAGGTCGGCCTCAAATTTAGTAAAAGGAAGGGTGATACCCAGCTGACCAAAGAAAAAGTCATAAACATAGAAGAAAGGGCGATCATCAACAACCTGAGTAGAGAAGCAGACTCTCTTATCAGAAGAGGGAGGGACAAGTTCATAGTTCTTCTCATCACCAGGATTACTACAGACACTATGAAACTGCCTAAGCTGCGCACAAAACTCAGAATCAACCAGAGAGACACACATAAGAACCATCGAGTCCACCCAATTGGCCATGCCCCCAGGGACCTGGGAAGGCATCTCTACAACGTTATTTCGGGAAGACATGAGGCCAACTAAAAAAAAAGAGTGGATTACTTAAAAAACATCTCAGATGAGGGGCAAAACAACTCGACGGACAGACAAACAGAAAAGGAAAACCCCAAGACTCAAGCCAAAAGTCCTGGGGCATCCCTTGGAGGCAGTAACAAAGCAAGATTTTTTAAGAAATATCTACAGCTCACGTCCTGACACTCATCAAAAAGAAAATAAAGTCTCAAAGGATACAAAGGAAGTAAAAACACAAAGTCGCCATCCTTCTATAGTTTATCAGCAAAAGCATTGTCAAAAACACCAAAAAATGCCAAGCAGAAAAACAGTAAAGACGCAAACTTTTTCAGAATCAAGCAAAAAATCATTAGCAATGGCACAAGCAGAAACGGCGACAACATAAAGAAAAAGATTCAAGCAACAAGAAAAAGATTCGCACCAAAAATGAAGAAATTCCAGAGCATGCAACAATCAGGCATGATAAAAGCAGAAAGACCCAAACTTCCTCTAAACAAAATGCAAACTTTCCACATATAAGGAAACAGATGAAAGAAAAAACAAACCTGGAAAAAGTAGAAGAAAACCTCGAAAGCCGAAAGAACAGAAGCCACAAAGCCACCCCTCAAAAGCGGAAAACTGCGGAGGAAAAAACTTGGAAATCACCCCTCTTCCACAGAAAGCAGCGACAGAATAGACGGAAGAAGCTACGAAAGAAATAGAAAATGAGAGAGTAAAGGGAGAAGTTACGAAAAAGAAGTGAAGAAGAGAAACCATTTTTTGATTGAGAAATTCAAAATAAAAGACCAAGAGAAAATGGGGCAATTAATGCCAATTAAATGCTGATATTGAAACCTTCTCGCGTTCCCAAAAAACCGCTGATATAAAAGCGCACGCTTTTAGAGGAAAACGTTCTACATTCAAAAGATTCTACATAAGGACGAAATCGACAAAATGCTTGAGTTCGGCTTCATCATAGAAGGACCGAAGTCCAAAAAACTCGACCTCAACAAAAAGACCGAGCTCAAGCAGGGGCACTGTTCATACCCTGGGTCGAGTTACCCGACCCGGGATGATTGGCGATAAAAGCGACCGACTTCCTTAGGTCCGACTAGCCGACCTCTTCTCAAAGAGCTTGGCCAAATCGACAGGAGAGCCCAGTAAAGGGCCCAAACAGAGGAACACGACCCAAATCCTAGGCGATTCCATTGAAGATACGCTGACCTCAACTCAAAGATAAAGATAAGATAAGATAACAAACTTATCTTATCCAAAAAGTCACATCTCATCATTATAAATACGCTAGAGCACCCAGGTATAACTCCTACTCTGATTCTACATAAAACCTGCTTAATACCCTTGCTAACTTAAGCATCGGAGTCCCTTGCAGGTACCCCCCACCCTTTGGTGACAGAGGATCAGCAGCACCGTCAGTCCAACAAGTCGGACGTACCAGCTCCGGCAGTCATCCACCTGCCGGACACACCAGCTACGACCAGTACGGAAGATCTCATCCGAGATCGACCTCCAGTTTCAGGTAACCCTCGGAACACTAATAAAACACAAAAGAACAATAAAATAAAAATAAAATTAGATAAATAAAAATTGGGTTACCTCCCAATAAGCGCTCCTTTAATGTCAATAGCTTGATATTGAGCTCCGATGGGAGCTTCACAGATGTTCAGAGCATTGTTGGAACCTCCTAACACCAAACTTAGAGTTTGAATGTGGGGGTTCAACAACAAACTTAGAGTTTGGTTGTGGCCTCCCAACACCAAACTTAGAGTTTGATTGTGGGGACTTTGTTTAACTCTGTATTGAGAGAAGCTGTTCATGCTTCCTCTCATTACCAAATAACTTGGCATTTAGCTTCATGATGGCTCCTAGATATTGAGCAACTTGCTCTTCAGTTACATCTTCATCCTCTTCGGAGGAAGAATAGTTCTCAGAGCTCATGAATGGCAGAAGGAGGTTTAATGGAATCTCTATGGTCTCTATATGAGCCTCAAATTCCTTTAGGTCATCAATAGGGAACTCCTTCTTGCTTGAGAGACGTCCCACGGGGTCTTCCTCCTTGGGATTCACGTCCTCTCCTTCCTCTCTAGGTTCGGCTATGTTGACTTTGTCAATGGCCTTGCACTCTCTTTTTGGATTCTCTTTAGTATTTCTTGGGAGAGTGCTAGGAGGAGTTTCAGTGACTTTGTTACTCAGCTGGCCCACTTGTGCCTCCAAATTTCTAATGGAGGACCTTGTTTCACTCATGAAACTTAAAGTGGCCTTAGACAAATCAGAGACTATGTTTGCTAAGTTAGAGGTGCTCTGCTTAGAATTCTCTGTTTGTTGCTGAGAAGATGATGGAAAAGGCTTGCTATTGCTAAACCTATTTCTTCCACCATTATTAAAACCTTGTTGAGGCTTTTGTTGATCCTTCCATGAGAAATTTGGATGATTTCTCCATGATGAATTATAGGTGTTTCCATAAGGTTCACCCATGTAATTTACCTTTGTTATTGTAGGGTTCTCAGGATCATAAACTTCTTCAGAAGCTGCCTCTTTAGTACTGTTGGATGCATTTTGCCATCCATTCAGACTTTGAGAAATCATGTTGACTTGCTGAGTCAACATTTTGTTCTGAGCCAGTATGGCATTCAGAGCATCAATTTTAAGAACTCTCTTCCTCTGAGGCGTCCCATTATTCACGGAATTCCTCTCAGAAGTGTACATGAATTGGTTTTTTGCAACCATGTCAATGAGTTCCTAAGCTTCTGCAGGCATTTTCTTTAGGTGAATGGATCCACCTATAGAATGGTCCAGTGACATCTTAGAGAACTCAGACAGACCATAATAGAATATATCTATCATGGTCCATTCTGAAAACATGTTAGAAGGACATCTTTTGGTCATCTGCTTGTATCTTTCCCAAGCTTCATAGAGGGATTCATCCAAGAAGGCCATGACCAGCTTATCCTAGGAGTCCAGGCTATCTTTAGGTTGTGAATCCAACCATGTTCTAGCTTTGTCTCTTACAGCGAAAGGGAAAAGCATGAGCCTTTAGACTTCAGGATCTACTCCATTTGTCTTAACAGTCTCACCGATCTGCAAGAACTCAGTTAGAAACTGGTAGGGATCTTCAGTTAGCTCAAAATTGTTTGCTCCAATGGCAGGAATTGAGATGCTTCTTCCATCAAACTTGGACGTTGGTTTAGTGAAATCACCAAGCATCCTCCTTGCATTATTGTTATTGGGTTCGGCTGCCATCTCCTTCTCTTGTTCGAAAATTTTAGAAAGGTTGCCTCTGGATTGTTGTAATTTAGCTTCTCTTAGTTTCCTCTTCAGAGTCCTTTCAGGTTCAGGATCAGATTCAACAAGAGTGCCGTTTTTCTTGTTCCTGCTCATATGAAAGAGAAGAGAAAAAGAAAAGGAAGAAGAATCCTCTATGTCACAGTAAAGAGGATCCTTATTATTAGTAGAAGAAGAAAGGAATAAAAGTGAAGAAGACTCCAAACACAAGGGTAAGGATAGAGGCAGTGACTAGAGATGAAGAAAGGTGAAGAGAGGTGTTAGTAAATAAATAAATAAATAGAAGAAGAGAAAAGAGAGAATTCGAAAATTAATTTTGAAAATCAATTAATGATTTTCGAAAATTAAAAGGAAAGATGAAATTAAAATTAAAATTTAAAACAATTAATTAAAAAGAATTTTTGAAAAAGAGGGAGGTATTTTCGAAAATTATAGAGGGAAAGGTAGTTAGGTGGTTTTGAAAAAGATAAGAAACAAACAAAAAGTCAAATAGTTAGTTGAAAAGGATATTAAAGTCAATTTTGAAAAGATAAGAAGATAAGAAGTTAGATAAGATATTTTGAAATCAAATTTTTGAAAAAGATAAAATTTTGAAAAAGATATGATAAGAGATAAGATAAAAAGATATGATAAAAATATAAGATTTTTAAGAAAAAGATATTTTGAAAAAGATTTAATTTTCAAAATTAAAATTGATTACTTGACTAACAAGAAACTAAAAGATAAGATTCTAGAATTTAAAGATTGAACCTTTCTTAACAAGAAAGTAACAAACTTCAAATTTTTTAATCAATCACATTAATTGTTAGTAAAGTTTCAATATTTTTTTTTTTTAAAGATAAGAAAAAGATTTTGAAAATAAATTTTTAAAATTTTGAAAATTATAAAAAAATGAAAAATATGTGATTTTTGAAAAAGATTTTGAAAAGATAAGATTTTTAAAATTGAAAATTTGACTTGACTTATAAGAAACAACTAATTTTAAAATTTTTTGACTAAGTCAACTCAAATTTTCGAAAATTTGGAGAGAAATAAGGAAAAGATATTTTTTTGATTTTTGAATTTTTAAAGATGAGAGAGAAAAACACAAAAATGACCCAAAACATGAAAATTTTGGATCAAAACGCAAGATGCTGCAAGAAAACTATGAATGTCAAGATGAACACCAAGAACACTTTGAAGATCATGATGAACATCAAGAACATATTTTTGAAAAAATTTTTGATGCAAAGAAAACATGCAAGACACCAAACTTAGAAAACTTTAATGCATGGACACTATGAATGCAAAAATGCATATGAAAAACAACAACAAACACAAAACAAGAAAATATCAAGATCAAACAAGAAGACTTACCAAGAACAACTTGAAGATCATGAAGAACACTATGAATGCATGAATTTTCGAAAAAATGCAAGAAAAATTTTTTTAAAGCATGCAATTGACACCAAACTTAAAAATTGACTCAAGACTCAAACAAGAAACACAAAATATTTTTGGTTTTTATGATTTTATGAATTTTGTTTTATTTTTATTATTTTTTTAAAAAATTATTTTTTTGGAAAAACAAAAAATAAAGAAAAAAATTTTGAAAGAATTTTGAAAACTTTTTTGAAAAGAAAATAAAAAGAAAATTACCTAATTTGAGCAACAAGATGAACCGTTAGTTGTCCATACTCGAACAATCCCCGGCAACGGCGCCAAAAACTTGGTGGACGAAGTTGTGATCATCAATAATGGCTCCTAAGGCTTGGTGCTCTCAAACGTGAATCACACTTTATCACAACTATGCACAACTAACCAGCAAGTGTACTGGGTCGTCCAAGTAATACCTTACATGAGTAAGGGTCGATCCCATAGAGATTGTTGGTATGAAGCAAGCTATGGTCATCTTGTAAATCCCAGTTAGGCGGATTTAAATGGATTAAGAGATTATTGGTTTAAATAATGATAATAAAATAAATAGAAAATAAAGATAAAATTACTCATGTAATTCAATGGTGGGAATTTCAGATAGGTGTATGGAGGTGCTGTGTTCCTTCTGAATCTTTGCTTTTCTACTTCTTCCTTCCAGTTTTTTATCACTCCTTTCTATGGCAGGCTGTATGTAGGGCATCACCATTGTCAATGGCAACATCCCATCCTCTCAGTAAAAATGGTCTAAATGCTCTGTCACAGCACGGCTAATCATCTGTCGGTTCTCAATTAGGTTGGAATAGAATCCAGTGATTCTTTTGCGTCTGTCACTAACGCCCAGCCTTCGGGAGTTTGAAGCTCGTCACAGTCATTCAATCCCAGAATCCTACTCGGAATACCACAGACAAGGTTAGACTTTCCGGATTCCAATGAATGCCGCCATCAATTATAGCTTATACCACGAAGATTCTGATTAAGGAATCCAAGAGATATGCGCCCGGTCTAAGGTAGAACGGAAGTGGTTGTAAATCACGCGCGTTCATAGGTGAGAATGATGATGAGTGTCACGGATCATCACATTCATCAAGTTGAAGTGCAACGAATATCTTAGAACAGGAATAAATTGAATTGAACAGAAAATAGTAGTAATTGCATTAAAACTTGAGGTACAGCAGAGCTCCACACCCTTAATCTATGGTGTGTAGAAACTCCACCGTTTAAAATACATAAGTGATGAAGGTCTAGGCATGGCCGAGAGGCCAGCCCCCAAAACATGATCACAGGATCAAAAATACAATTCAGGATACAGGATGTCTAATATGATAGTAAAAAGTCCTATTTATACTAGACTAGCTACTAGGGTTTACAAGAGTAAGTAATTGATGCATAAATCCACTTCTGGGGCCCACTTGGTGTGTGCTTGGGCTGAGCTTGATCTATCCATGAGCTGAGGTTTTTCTTGGAGTTGAACACCAAGTTGTAACGTGTTTTGGGCGTTCAACTCTGGTTCATGACGTGTTTCTGGCGTTTGACTCCATAATGCAGCATGGAACTGGCGTTGAGCGCCAGTTTATATCATCAAAACTCGAACAAAGTATGAACTATTATATATTGCTGGAAAGCTCTGGATGTCTACTTTATAACGCCTTTGAGAGCCCGCCATTTGAAGTTCTGTAGCTCTAGAAAATCCATTTTGAGTGCAGGGAGGTTAGATTCCAACAACATCAGCAGTCCTTTGTCAACCTCCTATCAGAGTTTTGTTCAGGTCCCTCAATTTCAGCCAAAAAATACCTGAAATCACAGAAAAATACCCAAACTCATAGTAAAGTCCAAAAATGTGAATTTAGCATAAAAACTAATGAAAACATCCATAAAAGTAACTAGATCATACTAAAAACTACCTAAAAATAATGCCAAAAATAACGCCAACTCAAGAAGTTCCACTAAGGCGTGCCACTTGAATGATCAGGCGTGGCACGCCAGCACTAAAGGAGGCTAAACAAAGCTGGGCGTGCCACTTGGTATTGAAGGCGTGGCACGCCAGCTCAATTGTCCAACTTTGGTGTGCCACTTGAACGTCCAGGCGTGGCACGCCAACCTTTGGAATCAAGGCAAGTGAAGGGCGTGGCACACTGGTAGTATTTTCCAGAGGAGGAGATAAAGAGCCAAATGAACTAGGTGTTCCACTTGGATGATGAGGCATGGCATGCCAGCAAGAGGATGAAGCATTTAGTAGGGCATGGCATGCCAAGCTACTTAAGGACTTTAAAATGGCCTGGGCGTGCCACTTTGGCTCGAAGGCGTGGCACGCCAGGGCACTTGGGTCAATTAAAATGCCCTGGGCGTGCCACTTTGGCTCGAAGGCATGGCACGCCAAGGATGTGATAGAGGAAGGCGTGCCACTTGAAAGGTTAGGCGTGGCACGCCAAGCTTGAAACGAAGAGAGCGTGACACGCCAGGGAAACGCCAGTCACACGCTAGCTGGAAGATCATGTTTGTTGAGTTTCTTTTCCCTCCAGATTGTAATTTTCTTTTCACTTTTGTAATTCCCTTTTTTTCTAGATCTAGGAGTAGTATAAATACCCTTGGAATTATTGGAAACACACACGGAGATGCAGATCACTATCTCAAGGGGATTGTAGAGTTTTAGTTTTGAATTTAGTTTTTACACTTCATCTCTTCCATCTTTTGTACTTTCTTTCTGAGCCATGAGTAGCTAAATTCCCTCTCATTGAAAGAGGGAGCTCTATTGTACTTGATGGATAAATGATAATGAATTTCTTATTCTCTTCATCTTCTCTTTGATTTGCTAGAAGGAATTTCGATTTTCATGCTTAATGTTAAATTATCTTGGAAAAGAGATTGAATGCAAAATGGATTTCATGGGAACCTTGGTAAAGGAAACATGAAACCATGCAAGAAATCTCTTCTCACACTTGAGTAGAATCTGAGTTTTGGTGTTTGGATATGGTGACATATAATCCTCCCTCTACCTGGACCTACAAGGATGTGTGGTATAATCAAGGACCAAGCATATCTCTCTTCATGAGCAATTAGACCAAGGAATTGGCTATTAATCAAGATCTGAGAGATTGAGTCACCAAGGGATTGGGGCTCAATCAATCATGATTGCCAAGAGGTCAATGAGTTGCATGATTGAAAAGGATATAAGCTGGATTTAATCCAAAGAGACAATATCTCCTAATCTTAATGAATACCCTCATTCTTATCTCTCCCATTCTTTTATAGCTTTCATTTACATTCAGCAAATTCTCACTCCCTTTTACATTCTTGCTATTTCTATTTCTGCATTTTATTGCTTTCCTTTATTCTTTTGCCATTTATGTTTCCGCCATTTATGATCTTGCACTTACAACTTATTCTGTCTAAGCTTGACTAATTCACCAATTAATTAAAATTGTTCAAATCTACTAATCTATGTGGATATGATCCCACTATACTGTGGGTTATTACTTGACGATAATTTTGGTGCGCTTGCCAAATAGCGAATTCATCAATCTTATTGGGAGGGGAGTGAATTCGAACCCATCAGTGTAGTATTGTGCCTCTCGCTTTAACCTCTTTTCCTTCTTCTTATCTATAGAGAGTATCTCTGATTTGAGGCTGATTATGGGAGTCATCCATCCTTGATCCTGACCTAATACAGCTAGGACTTTTTCTCTCGCTTTAACCTCTTTGCCCCCTGGTTTGGTGCTGGCTAATTTTGAAAGTGTGTCAGCTCAGGCATTCTCCTCCCGAGGTATATGGCGGACCTTATACTCCCCGAGTTGTCCGAGTTGTTCCCTGGTTTTGTCCAGGTACTTTTTCATAGTAGGGTCCTTAGCTTAGTAGCTTCCTGCTATTTGTGAGGTGACTACTTGTGAGTCGCTGAAGATGATATGTTTTTGAGCTCCAACCTCCCTAGACAGCTTCAAACCAGCTTGAAGTGCCTTGTATTCGGCCTGCTTGTTTGAAGCAGGGAACCCGAATTTGAGGGAGAGTTCGAGTTGGGTTCCCTTATCGCTTTCGATTATCACACATGCACCACTTTCGGTTTTGTTTGAGGAGCCATCTACATAGAGATTCCATTTATTAGGAGTTCCCGGAGTGTCAGTGTACTCAGCAATGAAGTTGGCCAAATATTGGGACGTGATGGCCGTCCGAGCTTCATATTGAAGATCAAACTCAGATAGCTTGACTGCCCATTGTAGAATTCTTCCAGCTAAGTCAGTCTTCTGTAGAATGCCTTTCATGGGCTGGTTAGTCCAAACCTTAATGGTGTGTGCTTGAAAGTAGGGGCAAAGTTGTCAAGAAGTTAGTATGAGGGCGTAGGCGAACTTTTCTATCTTTTGATAGTTCAGTTTGGCCCTTTGTAGGGTTTTGCTGATGAAGTAGATGGGTTGTTGCCCGGTTCCATCTTCTCTAATCAATGCTGATGCGATTGCCCGACTTCCCACTGTGAGGTATAGTACGAGTGGTTCTTCTCCCAGGGGTTGAGTAAGAATAGGTGGTTGTCCCAGAAACTTTTTGAAGTTCTGGAAAGCCTGCTCGCACTCGGCCATCCATCGTTGAGCTGTTGCACCTCTTTGACACAGGTTGGACTTTTCATGTTGAGTATTGCTTGACATTTATCAGGATTTCCCTCAATTCCTCTTTGTGTGAGCATGAAGCCCAAGAACTTTCCAGCTTCTACTGCAAAGGTACATTTTTCCGGATTGAGTCGCATACCGTGCTTTCTTATGGTGTCAAACACTTTGGTGAGGTCGGATAGTAATGATTCTTCATTTTGTGTTTTAACAAACATGTCGTCAACATATACCTCCATTAGTTTTCCGATGTGTTCTGTGAAAACTTTGTTCATCAAGCTTTGGTAAGTAGCTCCTTCGTTCTTAAGTCCGAATGGCATGACGACATAGCAATAATTTGCTTTTAGGGTTAGGAATGAGGTCTTTTCTTGATTGGGTGGATACATCAGGATTTGATTGTATCCTGAATAAGCGTCCATGAACGAGAGGTACTTGTATCTGAAGGAAGCATCCACTAGAGTGTCGATACCCGGGAGTGGATAAGGATCTTTTGGGCAACCTTTGTTGAGGTCGGTGTAATCAGTGCACAACCGCCACTTCCCATTTGATATTTTTACCAGGACGACGTTGGCTAGCCATAGTGGGTATTTGACTTCTCTTATGAACCCTGCCTCCAGTAGGGCTTGTACCTGTTCTTCCACAGCTTGGGATCTTTCCGGTCCGAGTTTTCTACGCTTCTGTTGTACTGGCCTAGATCCTGGGTATACTGTCAGCTTGTGGCACATTAGTTTTTAGGGCCTATGCCCGGCATGTATGTGGCTTTCCATGCAAAGAGATCGACGTTGTTTGTTAAGAATTGAATCAGGAGCTCCTTTACTTCTCTATTTAGGGTTGCCCCAATACTTGTTGTTTTGTCTTGGGCGTCTCTGATCTGAACTTCTTCAATCTCACCCTGGATTTTTTCTCCCTTGCCCCTGAGGTTCAGGCTTTCGTTGTAACAGCGTCACGCTATTTTCTGGTCTCCTTTTATCGTAGCGATCCCCTTTGGAGTTGGGAACTTCATGCATAAATATGGAGTCGAAACTACTGCGGCGAGCTGATTCAGAGTTGTCCAACCTATCAGGGCGTTGTAGGCTAAGCTCACGTCGATTACGATGTAGTCTATGTTGCGTGTTCTTGATCGGGTTCCCTTTTCAAAGGTTGTATGTAGTGAGATATATCCAAGCGGTTGAATTGGGGTATCTTCTAGTCCAAACGAACTATTTGGATATGCTCTGAGCTCTTTTTCTTGAAGGCCGACTTTATCAAAGGAAAATTTAAATAGGATATCCGCTGAGCTTCCCTGGTCTACCAGTGTGCGATGGAGATTAGTGTTGGCCAATATGATGGTAATGACCATGGGATCATCATGTCCCGGGATGATGCCTGCCGCGTCTTCTTATGTGAAAGTAATACTAGCGAGGTCGGGTGATCCTTCTCCTTCGACATGATATACTTCTTTAAGGTGCCTTTTGTGAAACAAATTTGAGATCCCCCTTCCTGCAAATCCGTAATTTATCATGTCGACGTGCCTCTCCGGGGTGCGAGGTGGTCGTTCAGCTCGTCCGACCTCTTCGTCCCTTCTTCACTTTCTGGGCTCATCTGTCTTGCTGGCTAAGTACCGATCTAGTCTCCCCTCTCTTACCAATTTTTCTATGACATTCTTCATGTCAAAGCACTCGTTGGTGGGATGTCCATAGACTTGATGGTATTCACAGTATTCAGTCCGATTTCCTCCTCAGTTTTTGCTTTTAAGTGGACGAGGTGGTGGGATCTTCTCAATGTGGCATACTTCTCGATATACTTCCACAAGAGACACCCAGAGATGGGTGTAATTGTGGTATTTCTTAATTTTCTCTCCATGCCGATCTTCTTTTTTCTTGGAGTCTTTATCTTTTTCTCGGGAGGAGTAGGAGAATTCAGATTTTGAGGTTTCACCTAGTCGAGAGTTTTCCTCCATGTTGATGTACTTCTCTGCTCGTTCTTGCACTTCATTCAGAGATGTGGGATGTTTCTTTGATATAGAGTGACTAAAAGGTCCCTCTCGTAGGCCATTGATGAGATCCATAATGGCTACTTCAGTTGGTAGACTTTGTATGTCCAGACATACTTTGTTGAATCTTTCCATGTAGTTGCGAAGACTTTCCCAATTTCCTTGATTGATCCCTAATATGCTTGGGGCATGTTTGGTTTTATCCTTCTGGATGGAGAATCTGGCAAGAAATTTTCCAGCTAAGTCGTCAAAGCTTGCGATGGACCTTGGAGGTAGATTGTCGAACCATTTAATTGCTATCTTTGTTAAGGTAGTCGGGAAGGCTTTGCACTGAATTACGTCTGAGGCATCAGTGAGATACATTATGCTTTTAAAATTATTGAGATGATAGCTTGGATCTGATATGCCATCCTACGGGGTCATGTCGGGAGCTTTGAAGTCCTTTGGGATTTTTGCTTTCATAATCTCTTTGGTGAACAGATCTTGATCTTTGCGGGAACTATCTTCATGACTGGATTGAGTAGCCTTGGTTTTTAGATCGGCTTCAAGTTTTAAGAGCTTGTCCTCTAACTCTTTACGCCACTTATTTTCCCTTCGAACGTCCTTCTTGGCTTCTCGTTGGTGCTCAGCTTCCTTTTTGAGTTGTTTGAGACGATCTTATTGAGCTTCAAGTGCCTCCAGAATTTCTGCATTTGGTGGACTCTTATCTTTGTTTGGTTGAGGAGTATCCTTTGGTGTAGTGTCTGCGTTCTTATGCAGCGTCCTATTTTCTAGATCAGAGTTGTGGTCGTTGTCAGGGTTGTCCGCCATGATGATGGAATGACTTCCAGGTTCTCCGGCAATGGAGCTAATGTTCCGAGAGTTACCTGAAACTGTAGGTCGATCCCAGACGAGATCTTTGGTACTGATCAGAGCGGTTGAGTCCGACTTGTTGGACTTGGTAGTGATGCTGATCCTTCGTCACCGGAGGGTGGGGGTACCTGCAAAGGACTCTGATGCTTAAGTTAGCAAGGGTATTAAGCAGGTTTTTTGTAGAATCAGAGTATGAGTTATACCTAGGCACTCCAGTGGATTTATAATGTTGTAGAGTGATCTTCCTTTGGGATAAGATAGTTATCTTATCTTATCTTTTGAGAGAACCACCCTTATCTCTCTAGGCTTTGGGCTGCCCTTGGACTTGGGTCGTGTTCCTCTATTTGGGCCCTTTTTGGGCTTTCCTGGTTATTTGGCCGAGCTCTTTGAGAAGAGGTTAGATAATCCTGTACTGAAGAGGTCGGTCGACTTTGTTGTAAATCACTTCGAGTCATACAGCTCGACCCAGGGCATGAACAATGCCCCTGCTTGAGAGTATTTATGATTTTAAAAGAAACTAATTTGATTATCTCTAATTATTGAATTAGAGTATTTATTTGAAAATAATTTGCAACATGATAATAAAGTGGTATTTCAAAGATAATTGTCATTGCTAGGGATTAATCGTGGTTAACAAACTAGTTATCAATTGATTACCTAGATTAGAACCTTTTAGCTTTTATTTATTTTACTATTTTTGTTTTATTTTCCCCTGTAAATTCTCTTCGTCATTGTGATGGGAATTCCAAATTGATCTATTTGTTGTTTTTGTATATCCAGAATAACTAAGATAAAGAACCTTTTCAATACGATCCTGAGATTGAAAGAACTCTTTGGCGATAAAGGAAACAAGCAAGAAATCAAAGAGTTGAAGAGGAAATTGAAGAGTTAGTTTAAGAAGAGTTTGAATTCAACATGGCAGAGAATGCATATCACAATGCTAATGTTCTTCAACTTAGAAAGTCCTTTGGATCTTTTACTACTCCTAATCCAGGGAGTTGTGGAAGTAGCATTGTGATCCCTACTGTCAATGCTAATAACTTTGAGTTGAAGCCCCAGCTTGTCACACTAGTGCAACAAAATTGCCAATTCAGTGAGAGTCCGCAGGAAGATCTTAATTCCTTCATCTTAAGTAGTAGCTAGATAATCAACGCAGGAAGAGCATAGCCACATGGGAGGACTTGGTCACTAAGTTCCTAAACAAGTTCTTCCCACCTCAGAGGTTGACTAAGCTTAGAACAGACATTCAGATCTTTCAGACACCATGAAGGAGAATACCTCTATGAAGCTTGGGAGAAGTATAAAGAGATCCTCATGAAGTGCCCTCCAAACATATTTGTGGACTAGGTCCAACTCTAGATATGTTATTATGGGATCAACCCTGCCTCACGGGTTTCATTGGATAATTTGGTTGGAGGATCTCAGCATATGAAGAAGACAACTAATGAAGCATTAAAGTTGATTGAAATGGTGGCCAATAATCAGTATCTCTATTCATTCAAAAGATGAGGAAAGGAGTTATGGAATTAGGTGCCTTGGACACTCTGTTAGTTCAGAATAAAGTCATAGCACGATAAATCAATGCAATTACTCAGCAATTAGAAGGCATGCGAGTTTCAGCAATGAGGGCTGACAGAGGAAAATTGTCGGTTAGAAATTTTCTCAAAATAAATCTCGTTGAATTTTAGATCCAAACCAACAATTAACCCTTTAATCAAAGTTTAATTTGTTTGTCACTTAAATCAAACCTAACAAAAACTGAGAGTATTTAAACCTCGGGTCGTCTCTAAAAAAATTGTAGGGAAGTGTGATAAGAGACAAGAAATGTAAATAACAAGAAAGTAAGCTAACAACTGAGAAAGGTCTTGGCAAGTGGTGAGAATTGGAGTTCCCATCCTCATTGTCATCCTCAGTTAGGATGGTAAATGTCTATTGCCTTCACTTAGTTAACCTCTAACAAATGAAGGAAAGTCAAGTGAATACAATTAACTTGAGTTCACAAGTCCTAGTCAACTCCTAACGAAAAACTAGATTTAGTGAAGTTCAAGCTAACTAGCAATCTTCAATTTCCAATCAACAACAAATTTTGACAATTCAAGAGTCTCCAAATTACCAACCCAAGCCAAGAATACAAAAATCTACTCTAAAACCCAACCAAGCATTTTATCAAACACTTGGAAAGCATAAAAGGAAAAGCATATTAAATAACAAGAAATATAAAATCTAACAATTACTAATTACATGAAATTAATAACTACAACTCAATCAAACAATAAGAAACATGAAAACATAAATTGCATTAATAGAAATCAAAACTACAAAAAGTTTATAAACATAAAAGTGACAAAATAAAGGAACTAGCAACTAGAACTAAGAGAACAAAAATGTAAGCACAGTAAATTGCAAGGAAACTAAATCAAAGCAACAATTAAAATCTAAACCTAAGAGAAATCTATCCTAATCTACCCTAATTCTAGATAGAAGAGAGAGCTTATCTTTTTAGAATATGACCTAAAGCATGTTTCTAAGCTAGACCTAATTGCTCTCCCCTTGTTTCTTCTAGAATTTCGCCTCAAATACTTCAGAAAAGAGTTCGATTTGGACCTGGATGAGCTCAAAAATCGCCCCCAGTGTGTTTCTTTAACGAGGCCACATGACAAGTGTCACAGATACATGTGGGTCACGTGTACGCGTCGCTTGACAAATCTCTGGTCACACGTAGGCAGAATTGGGCAGACTTCCAGAACATAATTTCTTCATGAATTCTCCACTTTTACATGCTTTTTCTTTATTTATTCAATCCAATATTTGCCTTCTAAGACTGAATTCACTTACCAAACTGATGAATCCATATTTGACGATATATTTTGGTTTGATTTGAGTATATTTCATCACATAAACCCACATTTATTCATGTAAATAGCATGCTTTTATGTTTTCTTTCTAAATTGTGCCTAATTATGAAAACATGCTATTTTGAGCTTAAATTAGTGATTTTAATCCCACTTTTATGCCATTCGATGCTATGACATGTTTGTTGAGTGATTATAGGTCCTAGAGGCAAGTTTGGCAAGGCAAAATTGGAAGGAAACATGTACAAAGGGAGGAAGCATGAAGAAAACAAAGGAGAAGCACACATTGGATTGTGCGTGCACACAACTACCTGTGCGTATGCACATGAGCAACCTGTGCGCACACACATGAGCCACAAAACTATGTCTGCGTACACATGACATCCTGTGCGTACGCACAAAAAGAAAATCAGCATGTGTGCGTACCTACACACCTGTCCGTACACACAGGTACCAACACGTGACCTCATTAATGCAAATCGCTGGGGCGATTTCAGGGCCTCCAGAGCCCCATTTTTGGACCTTCTGAAGCTGATTCTTCCTATATTAGACAAGACCTCACTCGATGTGAAAAGGGGAAGAAATTAAGGTTAGTTTAGCATTATGTAGGTTGTTTTCTAGAGAGAGAAGCTCCCCCTTCTCTCTAGAACCTAGGATTTTTAGTTTAATTGCTTTGTAATTTCTTGTTTTAATTCTTGTTTTAATCTAGTTTCTTCTATCTTTCTTTGTTCTATTGTCTTGATTTCTTTACTTTATGTTGTCATCTTCTCCATTTTTGCCACTTTTATGTATTTGCACTCTTGTTACTTTAATTTACAGTTAATTCAATTTTATGTTTCATGCCTCTTTTATTGCTTTATTGAGTTGCTATCTTTATTTTCCTTGCTTGGTAGTTGTAGAATTTACTATTCCTTGTCATTTACTATGCTTTCTTTTCATACCCACCAAGTGTTTGATAAAATGCTTGGTTGGGTTGTTACATATTTTTCTCACTCTTGGTTGGAAAATTGTGTGGTTTGGGTGAACTTCAGTGGTGGATGTCCGTTCCACATTGTGTGAGGGTTTTTAATTAACTTGGTTTCCACTAAAACTAGTCTTTCACTAAGTTAATTAGTGAGTTGGCTAGGACTTGTGGATTGAGGTTAATTATGCCCTTTTGACATACTCTCGACGTAGGGTTGACTAATTGGGATTAATCCCCACACAATCACCTTGTTTGTGGTACACAACTAGGATAGCAAGCCTTAATTACCCAATCCTCACCAAGAGCTCTTTTTAATATTTAATTTCCATTTACATTGCTTTTACTTGCATGTTCATTTTAATTACTTGCAAATCAAGTTACTTTCTTTCATATTTACATTTCTTGCTATTTATATTTCCTTGCTATTTACATTTCCTTGACATCATCCAATCCCCCTTGTTCCCTCATAGCCAATAATTAAACGCTTAATTGCAACTCCCATGGAAGACGACCCGGGACTTAAAACTCCCGGTTATTTTGTATTGAATTTAATATTTGATTGATGTTCAATTGTTGGGTTTGGACTATACTTGCAACGAACAATCTCTAATTTTAGTTTGAAAATCCGAACCTATGCTTTTGAGCATCGTCAAATTTGGCGCCGTTTATGGGGAGTTGCAATGGTGATTATTATTTTCTATTGTAAATATGTGAATATGTGAATATTGTAAATATGTGAATATGGTGATTGATTGCTTGTTTTTGCTAGTTTTAGGAGTTCATGTTTATTTGTTATTATTACCTTTGATTTTTATTTTCTTCTTATCCTATGAATTCTCACCCATTGTATTGTGACTCTTGTTGCTATTGTGTTATAGGAATTGGAAATTTCAAGTGCTTGTTACCTACATGGGATGAAAAGAATTGACAACAATATGGGTGCACAAGCTTTGGAGTCTCAAAAGCCTTGGAAAATGCAAGCTTGGGTGGGATTTTAAGGATGTTTGATGAGAGCTCTCCATAAGTCCAACTTAAGGACAATAAACCAAATGCTAGGTGGAAGACACCCCACCATGGTAACATTGTTTCAATCCTTCTTTTTGTTTTTAATTTAGCTTAATTGCATATTTGTTTATATTAGTTAGTCTAGGATTAGTTTAATTTTGAGTTTAGTAGGTAAATTTGCATGTGGGTCATGAAATTTTGGATGTTTGAACATTTTGGGGTTGAGCTTTCATTGAACTAAGGCTTGGTACTTTAGAATTTTGAAGAAAATTTTTTGTGAAACAGGGCATCTGTGCGTGTGCACAAAACTGCATTTTTTGCCACCTGTGCGGCCGCACACTATTTGACATGCCCTCTGGTCGCAGTGCTAGCACAGATTGTGTGCGTGGACCCCCTACTGTCTTCACATTCTATGCGCGCACACGGACCTGTGTGCACACGCACACATAACCCTTTCCTAAAAAAAAAAGTGTTCTGTGCGTGCGCAGACCTTTGTACGCCCGCACACGTCTTCATCGCTCTTTTGCCAGGAGCACTCGCATAGAGTGTGCGAGTGCACACCTTTCTTTTTCCTCTTGGTGTGCGTACGCACACGCACCTGTGCGTACGCATGCCCCTGTTTTATCACTTTTATGCTTCTTTTGTGCGAGTGCACCTGTTTGTGTAATGGTTGGATTGCTTGTTGCTTGAAGTTTCCACCAATGTACTTATACTTTGCCTTAATTTACTAGTACCTAGTGGGTTTGATTAACTCATGTTTTAACTGTACCACTAGGACAAATTATATAAGTTCATTAAATTAAGTGATTTGATTTGAAATTACTTGTTCATCATGATTTGCATATTAAATTCATCACATGTCCGGTACTTGTTCCTTGTTAATGCTTTGCATTTGTTTGAGTGACTTAACTTGATTCTTATCAAGCTTATCTCTTTTTGTAACAAGTACCTTCCCATGTGACTTTTTCATTGTGTTTCATGATGAATTAAGAGTTTCCGTTCATTATGGGATTGGTTGTTGTTTATTTTGCTATTTTGTGTCAATCTTGCGCTTTCACTTGCACAATTTCAATACCAAATATCAAATACTCAATTCACTTTTGTGGGTACCTAGGGTTGCCTGTGCCTTAAGTTTTGCTTATTCTTTACTTGCAACCTAGGCTATTTAATTAAGGACCATATCATTTCTTTTGATTATTTGGTTTACGTTTCGCTTAGCCAATGTGTTGTGTTCTAAATTGTGCATGCATTTAGAATATACACATTGTTTTTTTATCATACCACACACATCTTACTTTTTCTCAATTGTTTTTTATTTGTTTATAAAGCAACCGGAGGAGCTGTGCACAATTTAAGTGTGGGGGAGGATCGCCAACTTCGAGGGGGTAAAATTCGTTTCTTAGACACTTTGGAATATTCTTTTTTGTTCTTTTTCTTCAATTTTTGCAATTTTTGTTCTTATTTGCACTTTGTTTGGTTTGGTTTGTTTGTATTTCTTTAATGCTCGAAGTATTATGGTAGTAAATACTTGCATGTTGCATGATTAGATCGAAAAGTTTGGTAAAAACAAGAAGAAATTTTTATGAAATCCCTTTTAGGGCATGCAATTGATTAAATTGAAATTGTTTTCTTTCAACTTGATTGAAGTATCCTTTTTCATAGAACATAGAAAAAAGAGCTGGAACAACATACCTTATGAGACTTGAGCCTTAATTGTATGGTTGCACATATCCAACCATAAAGTTTGTTCTTGTGTGATAAACTCCTTTTATGAGTGTAATCTTTGATTTGCTTGATTCTATATGTCCATTATTTTGTGTATGCATGCATGTATATGATTGAGGCCATTGATCCACACAAAACTCACCAGCAAGTGTACCGGGTTGCATCAAGTAGTAATTACTCACAAGAGTGAGGTCGATCCCACAGGGATTGATGGATTGAGCAATTTTAGTTAGGTGATAAATTTACTTAAGCAAATAGTTGATGATTTGAGTGAATTGTGATCAATAGAAGCTAAATTGCATGAAAATAAAAGGGAGAGGGGAGATTGATAGAAAAATAAAGTTTAGAAGATTAAATTGCATGAAATTTAAAGTGCAAGAAAGTAAAAGAACTGAAACTTAAAGTGCAAGTAATATAAATAACTGAAACTTAGATTGCAAGAAATGTAAATGGCTGAAGCTTAGAGTGCAAGAAAACTAAATGATTGAATCTAAATTGCTAAAGAATGTAAATTGCTTGAATAGTAAAGGGATTTGGGTGCAGGGATTCAAAGTTAACAAGAAGATGCAAACTGTAATCAATCAAAGAAGTAGAAGATGAAATGAGTTGCAAACGATCTAAACAGAAATTGGAAAATTGCTTGAAGAGACAAAACAGAAAGAAAACTTGGTTCAATTGTGAAATCTGAAAGAAAAACTGAAGATCTAAGAGGAGCAATGATATTAGAACAAAGATCTAGATCTCAATTACACCCTTGATCAAACAGAAAATAAATTACAGAAGAAATGTAAATGACACAGCAATTGATATTCAGATCCAATTCCTCACTTCTCATAATTATGCAGAAGAAGAACAAAGATGAATTTTAGATTAGGAATTGAAACAGAATTTCTTCAATCTCAATCCAAAATTCAAAATAGAAAGTAGAAGTTGCCGAAGCAAAAACAATCAGAAAGAAAACTAGATCTCGATCCTAATTCCCAAATTCAAAGACAAAATGAAAACTAAAAATGAGCTAAACGTAAAAGTGAAAAGTAAAAAAGTGAGCCAAAAGTCCTATACAAATTGAATTAACTCATATTTATACACTTTTATCTTGTCATAACCGTGCATTCTCTCTTCCTTTGTCTTTTTCCCAATCTCTCTTGTACCTATACAATTAAATCAGAGCAATGGTAAGCATTAGGAGTTGAATTTGGTATGGTGGTGTAGTGGTAGGCAAGAAAATTTTACATGTCCCTTATTTATAATTGACCAATTATGTTCCTTAGATTTTGAACACAAATTTGGTGTTCTATGCTACATGATCCATGTAGAACTCAATGAGTATCTGCCACAATTGGTGCATTCATTATAAGAGATATTTTATTTCTTACCATAATACCATAAACTCCTATAGTGAAGCAAAATGTGGTTCATCTATCCATAATTTTGGTCCCTTGGGTAAAAATAATCTCTTTGAGTTTCAATGCACATACAAACACCAAACTTAATGTTTGGCTATATACTCCATCAGACTGAATGAGTATATATCCTAAGAGAGCTTGAGAAGCTATTTTGGAGTGGCATCAGGCACACCAAACTTAGGACTCAGACATGTGCTTGCAATTTTCAAATCTGCTCATAAGAACTCAAATTTATGCTTAAAAGAATCATTTATTGAAATAAAAACAAAGAAAGAATATTAAATCATGGAAGAAGTGAGGAGAAAAGCATGCAAAGTGGGGGAACTAATGAAGAAATGAAGGAATCGTAAAGCTGTCAAGCCTGACCTCTTGGCACTCAATCGACCATAACTTGAGCTACAGAGGTCCAAATGAGGTAGTTCTAGTTGCGTTGGAAAGCTAACATCCGGGGTTTCAGTTTCAATGCCTTCTTTTGAGACCCCAAAAATTGGACAAATTCCTTTTTCTTAGGAACACATACAAGATTTGTCACCACAATAGGGGTAACCCCGCCGTTAACTACTTCAATTCTATAGTAAAATACATGCCCTACCAAGAAAAAGACAAAATTTGTAACTTGCTATCCTCTTGCCTAACGGGCAAAGATTTACCTCCGTGGAAAGGATAATTCGTTCGGATCGGCATGAGAGTCCAACCACATTGCATTGCCAGAACCCATGCTATATATTTGAAAGAGGTTGACCTCCTTGCTTCTCGCATGTTACAATCCTCTTGCCGCTGAGCTCCCTTTCTCCTCGGTCCACAGAACAGAGACAAAATGTAGGACTGGTGCCAACAGTTCATCACGAAAGAAAGAACTCACTGAGCCAAAATCACTAACTAATACTAATCTAATACTAAACTAATACTACACTAACTATATGTTGCTTCGCGTTTAGGGGCGCGCACACGCCATGTACGCGTGCGCGCCGATGCTGCTCGTGGCCCACTAAAGTGAAATTGTCCCCATCGATTTCTGAAGCACTTTGAGCCCAACCCAACTCATTAATAATGCTATTTCATGTAGAATTCAAGCTTGGGCAAGGGAGAGCAATTGTTTGGTAGTATAGCATCATGTAGGTTAGTTTCTAGAGAGAGAAGCTCCCTCTTCTCTCTAGAATTAGGTTAGGTTAGCTTAATTTCATCTTAGATCTAAGTTTTGACTATTGTTCTCATCTTGTTTCTTCTACATTTTCATGCTCTAGTAGTGTAATTCTCTTATTCTCTCTTGTTAATGTTACTTTTATGTCTTTTTTATGTTAATGAACCCTTGTTGGATTTACTTTTTTTTTTTAATGCAATTTTATGTTTCCATGCTCTCTTTGATGTTTAGCTTCATTGTTATTGTTGATTTCTTGCTCATGATGGTTATGGATCTTGTTAATTTTTGCATTTGGTGATGTTTACTTTTCTTGCACTCTAAGTGTTTGATGAAATGTTTACACTAGTTTTTTAGTAGCTTTCTTTGCTCTTGGCCTAGGCTAAGGGAATTGAGTGACCTTGAGTCATTGGGTCTCAGTGGATTGTTGATTTGAGAACCCTTGGTGATCAATTTGACACTCATCGACACCAACCCACTACTAATCTAATTAGTAGATAGGTTGGGACTTATGGGTTAATATGATCAAGCCTATTCGACGTACTTCAAGCCTCGGAGTAGATTATACGTACTTAAGACTTTTGGAAGTAGACTTAATAGGTTGGCCTCTCATAATTATCAATATATGGTTTGTAGACAAGGATGGTGATCTCAATTACCTATGTCTAGCCAAGAGTAATTTTCCTTTCTCTTATTAGTTAATTGTTCATTCACTTCTCTTGCCATTTATTTTCTTACCAACATATAAAAATCAAACCCCCTTGTTCCTTCATAGCCAATAATTGATCACTTCATTGCAATTCCTTGTGAGATGACCTGGAGTCTAAATACTTCGGTTAATTCTTATTTGGGGTTTGTTACATGTGACAAAACCAAAATTTAATTTGATGTGAGAGTTGTTTGTTGGTTTGGGGCTATGCTTACAACGAAATTCTAATTTCTACAAGAGAAATTCTAGAATGACAACAATTTTTGTGTCACCCATGCCTCATACAATGACTCTCCATCCATCTGAGTGAATGTTTGGACCTCTGTTTTGAGTCTAATGATCCTTTGGGGAGGATAGAATTTGGCTAAGAACTTGTTCACTAGATCTTCCCAATTGTTGATGCTTTCTCTTGGAAATGTCTCTAGCCATTGAGTAGCTTTGTCTCTTAGGGAAAATGGAAAAAACAATAACTTCTAAATGTCAAGATACACACCATTGGTTTTGACAGTGTCACAAATCCTTAGAAAAGTGGATAAGTGTTGGTTTGGATCTTCAAGTGAGCCTCCTCCATAGGAACAATTATTTTGCACCAAAGTGATGAGTTGTGGCTTCAATTCAAAGATGTTTGCGTTGACATTTGTGGTAAGGATGCTACTCCCACAATGCGTTGGATTAGCAAATGTATAAAAAGCCAAGACTCTCCTCTGAGGTTGACCATTGTCGTTGGCTATTCCCACTGGTGGATTTGTTGGATTCTCCTCCATTTCTTGGTACTCTTCTTCAGAAGTTTCTTCACCAATGACCCCCTTTCCTTTGGCTTCCTTTCTCAGTCTTCGAAGAGTCCTCTCATCACGATCACCAGAGGTGGATGATGGTGTTTTTGTGGAAAAACGAATTTCCAACACACAAATCCAACCGGCAAGTGTACCGGGTCGCATCAAGTAATAATAACTCACAAGAGTGAGGTCGATCCCACAGGGATTGATGGATCAAGCAATTTTAGTGGGTGATTAGTTTAGTCAAGCTAACATTGAAGTGAATTTGGATGAAGTGTAACCAACAGAAAGTAAATAGCAAGGAAAATTAAAGTGCAGAAAGTAAAATTGCAGGAAGCTTAAAGAACAAGAAAAGTAAATTGACAAAATCTTAAATGACAGGAAATGTAAATTGCATTAAATGTAAAGGGGAATGGGTGCAGAAAATTTAAAGGAAAGCAATAAGCAACACTTAGAATAATTGCAGAATAATTAAATTGCATGAAAATTAAAAGGACTTGGGTGCTGGGAATTTAAAATTCAACAAGAGAATGTAAGGAGCAATCAAACAGAAAAGTAAAAGATGAAATAAGTGCAGCAGATTTAAACAGAAATGGAAAATTGCTTGAAGAAGCAACACAGAATGTAACTCAGCTTGATTTTGAAATTTAAAGAGACAAGATCTCAGGGAATCAATGAGACTAGAAAACAAGTCTAGATCTCACTCCCTTCCTTGATCCAACAGCAAATAGATTGAAGAAGAAAGAAAAATAGAAGCAGCAAAGAGAGCCTTGATTCAAATCACAATTCCTTTAATTATGCAGAAGAACACAATTGAATTTCAGATCAAAGATTGGAACAGAATTCCTCCAACCTCAATCCAAAATTTCAAAACAAGAGAAAGATTAAAGAGAGAACTATCTATTCCTAATGGAGCCGGCCTCCTTTCAAAGATGGAGATGATGCCTTATATAGGCTTTATAAAATAAAATGAAAATTAAATTAAAATAAATTACAAAAATGAAAATCCTAAATTACTTGATCCATGTGCCTTTGAGTGATGATTTGGGCTTTGCTTGCTTTGGATTTGAGGAGAAATGGGTTTGGTTGGCCTTGATTCAATTTGGAGAGAAATTGAATTTAAATGAAAATTTGATTGAATTTTGGCCCATGTTGCTCCCAGGTGGCTGCCCTGCCCTTGTGGAGGGCAGGGCAGAAAATTGAAGCTTCGTGCGTGGATTTGGTGCGGCGTGGTCGAGGATTGGTGCGCCATTGGTGCGAGTCTGGCACGGCGTGGTGCTTGAGAGGCTGAAGAAGCTAGGGATCATTGAGGTACAACCTGCCTTGTTCTCATTACAATTGGCAGACAAGTCAGTGAGACAAGCTCATGGAACAGTAGAGGACGTGCTAGTAAAGGTTGAAGGCCTTTACATCCCTGCTGATTTCATAATCCTAGACACTAGGAAGGAAGATGATGAATGCATCATCCTAGGAAGACCTTTCCTAGCCACAGCAGAAGCTGTGATAGATGTTAACAGAGGTGAGTTAGTCCTTCAATTGAATGGGGACTACCTTGTGTTTAAGGCACATGGCCATCTCTCTGTGACAAAAGAGAGCAAGCATGAAGAGCTTCTCTCAGTTCAGGGTCAAGAAGAGCCCACACAGTCAAACTCTAAGTTTGGTGTTGTGAAGCCACAACCAAACTCTAAGTTTGGTGTTAAGATCCCATATCCAAACTCTAAGTTTGGTGTGG
>NW_026264910.1:169305-169829 GCF_000817695.3 Arachis duranensis
CACTGTCAAGCTATTGACATTAAAGAAGCGCTTGTTGGGAGGCAACCCAATTTTATTTATCTAATTTTATTTTATTTTGTTTCTTTGTTATTTTTGTGTTTAATTAGCTACATGATCATGAGGAGTCACGAAAAAATCAAAAAAATTAAAAACAGAGTCAAAAACAGAAGAAAAAAATTTTTCACCCTGGAGGACGCACGGGCTGGCGTTCAACGCCCAGAAGGTGCATCTGGCCGGCGTTCAACGCCAGAACAGAGCACCATTCTGGCGCTGAATGCCAGAAACAAGCAACAACCTGGCGTTTAACGCCAGGATGTGCACACAGAGGACAATCTGGCGCTGAACGCCAGAAACAAGCAACAACCTGGCGTTAAACGCCAAGAATGTGCACAGAGAGGACAAACTGGCGCTGAACGCCAGCAACAAGCATGAAACTGGCGTTCAACGCCAGAAACATGCATCACATGGGCGTTGAACGCCCAGAACATGCACCAATGGGCATTTGAACGCCAGAATGATGCATG
>NW_026264910.1:176570-179703 GCF_000817695.3 Arachis duranensis
AGCGGTGTAGTCGGTGCACATTCACCACTTCCCATTTGACTTTTTCACCAAGACGACGTTTTCTAGCCATAGTGGGTACTTAACTTCTCTTATGAATCTTGCCTCTAGCCGTGCTTGCACCTGTTCTGCCACAGCCTGAGACCGTTCTGGTCCGAGTTTTCTTCATCTTTGTTGTACCGGCTGGGATCCCGGATAGACTGCCAACTTATGGCTCATCAGTTCGGGATCTATGCCTGGCATGTCGGCAGCTTTGCATGCGAAGAGATCAACATTATCTCGTAGGAACTATATGAGTGATTCCTTTGTATCTCTTTTCAGGATCGTGCCAATATTAGTTGTCTTATCCGAGGTGTCTCCGATATGAACTTTTTCTACTTCACCATCGGGCTGTGGACGGTGATGACAAGTCATCTTAGCCTAGTTTCACTAGTCTTTTTCTTTTGTTTTCACTTGAATTATGCACTTTCTTGAGGTCTAAGCAAGCCAATTTGGGTAGATTTTCATGCTTCCTTTGATTGAATCAACAATAGATAAATTAATGCAATTTCATGAGGTTTGATGCTATAATTGTTACATATTATGATAGAATGAATATCTCATGATTCTGAGCATAGCATTTATGTGTTTGGTTGATTAATGATAGGTGAAGAAAGCTTGGAGAAAGGTTGAAGCAAGAAGGAATGGCTAAGAGTAAAGAGAGGACAATGGAATAAGTAAAATTGAACCAGGAAGCAAAAAGCTGGACCTAAAGTTAGCCACAAACTTTTGCACAAACTTTTGGGTGAAAAGTTAGCCCCAACGTTAGACCCCTAACTTTTTGGCTAACGTTGGCGCATGAAAATCACTCCCTGGGCACCAAAAGTTTGCGCCAACGTTAGCCTCTAACTTTTGGGCTAATGTTGGCGCCATAAGTGCACTAAGGAAGGCCCACGTTGGAGCAAAAGTTAGACCCTAACTTTTGCACCAACGTTGGTATCAGCAAAATGAGGAGGCTGAGGTGAAAAGTTAGAGTAAAAGTTAGCCTCAAACTTTTACTCAAACTTTTACTCAAACTTTTGCAAAACTCCAACCCGGTTCAATTGGTTCACTTTGATTCCTCTCCAAACTCCAAGAGCAATCAACCAAGGCCTCTCTCAACCCAATTCCACCAAGAGCAAAGGCCCAACTCAAGGCTTGAAGATCATTGGAAGAAAGTGTATAAATAGGATAGAATTCAAGTTTTCGGGAGCGCTTCTTTTTTGTTTTCATAGGGAGCTTTCCCTTTTAGTTTTTAGAATAGTTTTCGGAGAGCTTTTGGTATTGAGTGATCTTTAATTTCTTAGTCTCGGGGAAGGAGGATTCACTTCTCTTTCTCTTAGTTTTATTGCTTTCAATTTCAATTACAATTGTCTTGGATCTTGGGTTGGAGAATTGAAGAAATTCTGTTTTAATCTCATCCTTGGATCTCTCTGTTTATTTACTGAATTTCAGTTTCGGTTAATTGCTCTTCATCTACTTTCTTCGCAAATTTACATTTCCCTTGCAATTGTTCTTGTTGGATCTAGGAAGGCATTGAGATCTAGACTTGGTTTTCTAGTCTCTGGGTCCTGAGATCTGATTCCAAAGTTTACATTCTGTTTTTGCTTTTCATGTTTATTTACTTGTTTTGCTTCAGATCCGATTCAACCCAAACCCTCTTTTACGCTTCTGTTTTATGTAATTTACTTTTCCTTGTTTAAATTCTGCAAATCCAATCCCCAATCCCCTTTACAATTCCAGCCGTTTACATTCCTTGCTCTTTAAGATTCCGCAATCTACATTTCTTACATTCTAAGTTTTTGCCATTTAATTTCTTGTTCTTTAAGATTCAGCACTTTAATTCCTTGCCCTCTTTAATTTCATGCAATTTACACATCCCCTTTACTTTCAATGCAATTTCATTTCTGCAAATCACAAATCACTCAACCAAATCTTGATTCGCTTGACTAAATTAACCACTAAACCAAAGTTGCTCAATCCTTCAATCCCTGTGGGATCGACCTCACTTTCGTGAGTTTTTATTACTTAATGCGACCCGGTGCACTTGCCGGTGAGTTTTGTGTCGGATCGTTTTCCGCACATCAAGTTTTTGGCGCCGTTGCCGGGGATTGATTAGATTGACAACGATTAAGTGAGGTGGTAGTTTAGATCAAGCACTTTTTCTTTATTTTTGACTAACCCACTAACTGTTTGAAGATTTGCCTCTATTAACACGCTAACTGTTTGAGGTTTTGTCTCAATTAACTACACTCTATTCTCAAAAATACCACTGTGTATTCCTTGTGATTGATTTATATGTCACAGGAAAGAAGAGCAGCCAGAGGGAAGGATATCATTGAAGAAGGAGTTTCTGAGAAAGAAGAACACCACAACATGAAGCCGCAACTCATCACATTAATCAAGAAAAATTGTTCCTACGGCGGAAACCCAGTGGAAGATCCTGAACAGCATATATCCATTTTTCTAAGGACTTGTGGTGCTGTCAACCCCGATGGTGTAAATCATGACACCTGTAAGCTCTTGTTATTTCCCTTCTCACTAAGGGATGAAGCTGCACAATGGTTCGAAACCTTTCCCCGGGGAAGTATTACTAGTTGGGACGATTTGGTTACCAACTTTCTGGCCAAATTCTCCTCATCCCAACAAAACATCAAGATGAAAGAGGGAATAAATCCATTCATACAAGGAGAGGAAGAACCATTGTTCAAAGCTTGGGAAAGATACAAGAAAGCAAATGACAAAGTGGATTTCCAAGCGTTCTATGAAGGATTAACCCCAGAAACAAGAAGAGCGGTGGATTACGTCTCAGATGACCTTCTCAAAGCAACAGCAGCTGGCCAAGGAACTGCAGAGCTCAATGACAAGAGAGCCGATAACCAACACTCAATTGAGACCCCATAGAATGCAACTTCAGAAAAGGAAATAATGAATCTTGAAGGAATGAAGGCAGTCATGAATCAAAGCAAACAACTACATCAGCAAACTCAGCAACAATTGGAGTCAATAGCTAGACAAATTGATTTTCTCCATTCTACTACAATGAATGCACAATTTCCACCATGGAAGCCACATTCTTATATAAGAATGGGGGAGTCTCAATATCAGGAACAAAGGG
>NW_026264910.1:181118-181468 GCF_000817695.3 Arachis duranensis
GGACGTCTGTAGCTCAAGTTATAGCCCTTTGAAGTAGGCATGGTCATGCTGTTTGCGCCCAGATTTTAACTTAGCGAAAATTTTGCTTCCAATCCTTAATGTGCATCACGATCCTGCCCTTGGCAAGGGCAGGGCAGAATCGTGCTGGCTGCTTCCTTCCTTGATTTGGTCATGGGCCACGCTTTTAAAAGCGTGGTCTAAGGCTCCAAAGTGTACCCCAACTTCAAAGTGTACCCCAAAGCTCTTTTTTTCTCTTTTTTTTGTGCTTCTTTGCTTCTTTTTCTTCTTATTTCCTACAAGATTTATAAAATTAAAATATCAAGAAAATATATCATTTAAGTACAAAAAGT
>NW_026264910.1:181757-185130 GCF_000817695.3 Arachis duranensis
TTTTATGAAATCTTTTTCTTATAATTCTTCCTTGAAACAAGCTTTTGATTTTTTTTTCTCCTTTTGGGTGCTTTGCCCCATGAGTTGATAACAAAGCTACGACTTCTAAAATGCTTTGTTTTCAAGTATTACCACTTGATACATAAGCACCACAAGCATTTAATTAGAGAACTTCATTAAGCTCATTTTTCTTTTCTTTTCTTGACTCTCTAATCATTGATGCTCATAGCCTTGAGCTTTGAGGGAGTGCTTTTGCACTTGAGCCAAGCCTTGACTCTAAGTGTTTTGTTTTCAAGCTTTTTGCTTGATACATAAACACCAAAAGTACTTGACAAAGGAATTGTCATTGGTACTTAGAGCCTACAAGCACTTAGCAAATAAATTGCCATTGGTACTCAGAGCCTTTAGCTTTCTCATTCTTTCCCTTTTTCTTTTCTTGCTTTAATTGTATTTGCTTCTTCAAGGTTTTCATGATTTCAAAAGATTTCACAAAATGTACTAGATGAAAAACTTCAATTAAATAAAATCCAATGCAATTGAGCAACAATCAATCATACTAGCTTTCCAATACTTGTATGCACATGCTAAAATCTTCTTTAATGCCTTGTTTGTTTATGATCATGATGCTTTATTGCTTTTTGAATTCATAAAGCTCAAGTTGGTAGTTATAATGCCACAGCAACATATTTCAAATCAAATTCAAGCTATGCTTAGTCATACCACACATGTATACAGAAAATATAAAGACAATCATGCAATTTAAAGTGCTGGAAATAAATGAGAGGAAAAGGAACTTTACAACCTTGCAATTCATCTTCTCTATTGTTGTCGTTTTCCTCCCATTCTTCTCCTTCCATACCAACTCAGAATGCTTGCTCATCCTCAAGCCACAATTAGAACAATGGCTATGGGGCTAAGATGGATCATGAATGTCTTACACAATGATATGTTAGTAACACATGTGTTTCAAGCAAGCAAAATTAAAGATAACAATCAAGGCATGGAGACAGCGACATTTGTGGTTCCTCCATTGCTTCTCTTTTGGCCAACGTTTGGCCCAACGTTTGAGGCAAACGTTGGCGCAAACGTTGGCTTATCCAAGGCTTCAAACAGAGTGCTCTTCCTTGCTAATATGGCGCCAATGTTTGACCTCAAGCTTGAGGCAAATGTTGGCGCAAGCTTTTGCTTGCTCCAGGGTTGGTTTTCCTTGCTTCTTGTGGCCAACGTTTGACCTCAACTTTGAGGCAAACATTGGGGCAAGCTTTTGATGGCTCCAGGATGAAATTTTGCAAGCCAACGTTTGACCTAAAGTTTGAGGTAAACTTTAGCTCAAACGTGAGTCCTCCATTTTTGCCCTTGCCATCTTCTTTTCTTCAACCTTCTTCAAAGCTTTTTCACCTATAATCAATCAATCAAAAGCATCAAAGCTATGCTCAAAATCATGAGATTGTTTCTCTTTCATAATATATGACAATTATAGCACAAAATCTCATGAAAATGCATCAATTTATCCATCATTGATTGAATCAAAGGGAACATGAAATTCTACCTAATTGGCTTACTTATGGCTCAAGAAAGTGCATAAAATCTATTGAAAACAAAAGAAAAAGCCTAGTGAAACTAGGCTAAGATGACTTGTCATCAGCAACTACACTCCGTAGTGCATCATAGTCAAATGTCATACAGTGAAACTCCACCTCAACCTGCATAAAAGCATCTGTATCACCGGTCTTGGGCAGGTAGCGGAGTGCATCCTCAATAGCAACCTCTGTGATGAATATCTGTTTGCCTCGCAGGTAAACTGAGTCAAGGGTATGTCTGAAGAAATTACAGTAGAACTCCTGAACCCATGATGTGTTCACCCTACCCAACTCCCTATCAAGAAAAGCTAGATCCATCCCCTCAATATGAGTCTTAATGGACTGTCTCAAGTCGGTGGGGATGGTTAGTCTCTTTTCAATGTTGAGGTTCTTCCCCCAATAGTTCGGGAAGCAGAGCTCACAGTACAAGTTAGGGAACCTGTCTGTGTCAGTGGGAGGCAGCTATTGATCTGCTTTCTCCTTGTCATTAAGAGGGTTCTTGGCATAGTTGTGGAAAGGAAGAGCAGTGGAGGATTGAGGTTTCTCCCTCTTTCTAGATGTAACCTTGGCTTTCCCTCTATTAGTCATCCTGAAAAATAGATATGGAAGGATATAAACAATTATACCAAGTAGAAGAATAGAAAGCAAGATTTGACATATGCATGAAATGAGTTAAAAAAGAAAAGAACTCTTGGAATGCAAGAAACATAATTAAAAAATCAATTAAAGCCATAAACCAAGACTTCAAGCAATATTTGCATAATGCTTGTTTATTAAGCACAATAATTGTCATATCCAAAAGAATGGTGAAAGGGTTAGTTTGAAAATAAAAAGAAAAGTCAGCAAGTTAAGCAAGTTAGAAGTTAGAAAATTGGTTCAAAACTTAGTGGTATGACGATTATTGGCTCAATCAAGAGAAGGTCAAGAAGTATGGAAAACAAGCACACTCACACTCATGAGGATGATGCAATAGTTGTTGATGAAATATGAAATTGCATAAAAGCATACAACGGAAAGCAAAGAATCAACAATGTCTGAGGTCACTAACTTTGTAACAATTGGTGTTGCAAAAATTAAAATGCACTTTGTGTAACTAAAGCAAGTTGAAAACAATTTCAAATGGAGTTACACTAGTGGAAGGTACCAATTATTACAAAAGAATGAACCTTACTTAAGAAGAATACAAGTTAAGGTCAAATGGTGAGCTTAGCATTGGCCACATTAGTCAAGGGAGTAGAAAATGGAACGTTGACCAAGAAGTCATTTGACTTAACCTTAAAAGTGAAAGCACATGAAGGTTCAAATTGAAGAGTTAGGCAAGATACTATTGATGGTGTTTTTGCGGAAAAATGAATTTCCAACACACGAATCCAACCGGCAAGTGTACCGGGTTGCATCAAGTAGTAATAACTCACTTAGAGTGAGGTCGATCCCACATGGATTGATGGATCAAGCAATTTTAGTGGGTGATTAGTTTAGTCAAGCTAACATTGAAGTGAATTTGGATGAAGTGTAACCAACAGAAAGTAAATAGCAAGGAAAATTAAAGTGCAGAAAGTAAAATTGCAGGAAGCTTAAAGAACAAGAAAAGTAAATTGACAAAATATTAAATGACAAGAAATGTAAATTGCATTAAATGTAAAGGGGAATGGGTGCAGAAAATTTAAAGGAAAGCAATAAGCAACACTTAGAATAATTGCAGAATAATTAAATTGCATGAAAATTAAAAGGACTTGGGTGCTGGGAATTTAAAATTCAACAAGAGAATGTAAGGAGCAATCAAATAGAAGAGT
>NW_026264910.1:185860-222520 GCF_000817695.3 Arachis duranensis
TATGCCAAATATGGATTGTTATATATCGTTAGAAAGCTCTGAATGTCAGCTTTCTAACGCAACTGGAAGCACATCAATCGGACGTCTGTAGCTCAAGTTATAGCCCTTTGAAGTAGGCATGGTCATGCTGTGAGCGCCCAGATTTTAACTTAGCGAAAATTTTGCTTCCAATCCTTAATGTGCATCACGATCCTGCCCTTGGCAAGGGCAGGGCAGAATCGTGCTGGCTGCTTCCTTCCTTGATTTGGTCATGGGCCACGCTTTTAAAAGCGTGGCCTAAGGCTCCAAAGTGTACCCCAACTTCAAAGTGTACCCCAAAGCTCTTTTTTTCTCCTTTTTTTGTGCTTCTTTGCTTCTTTTTCTTCTTATTTCCTACAAGATTTATAAAATTAAAATATCAAGAAAATATATCATTTAAGTACAAAAAGCATTCAATATTTAAGCACAAATCATCAATTTCTTGTATGAAAAAGCATAGAAAGTGGGTATATGATGACTTGTCATCAGTGGAGACCTCTCTCCTTGCTTCTGTCATACAAACCAAAACATCAAGAAACACAAAGAGTACTCTGTAGCTTAAGTGCAGTGAGAGTTAGTAGAGACAAAGTCTCAAATAGTTAGTGTGCTTATCAAAAATAAAGGAAAACAAGGAAAAAGTACTTAATCTAGACCACCACCTTACTTAATCATTATCAATCTAAATCAATCCCCGGTAACGGTGCCAAAAACATGATGAGGGAAAAACGATTCAACACAAAACTCACCAGCAAGTGTACTGCGTCGCATCAAGTAGTAATTACTCACAAGAGTGAGGTCGATCCCACAGAGATTCATGGTTGAGAAATTTTAGTTAGGTGATGAATTTAGTTAATCAAATAGTTGATGATTTCGGTGAGTAGTGATCAACAGAAGCTAAATTGCATGAAAATAAAAGAGAGACGGAAGATTGACAGAAAAATAAAGTGCAGAAGAGTAAATTGCATGAAACTTAAAGTGCAAGAAAGTAAAAGAACTGAAACTTAAAGTGCAAGTAATGTAAATAACTGAAACTTAGCTTGCAAGAAATGTAAATGGCTGAAGCTTAGAGTGCAAGAAAACTAAATGACTGAATCTAAATTGCTGAGGAATGTAAATTGCTTGAATAGTAAAGGGATTTGGGTGCTGGGATTCAAAGTTAACAAGAACATGCAAATTGTAACCAATCAGAGAAGTAGAAGATGAAATGAGTTGCAAACGATCTAAACAGAAATTAGAAAATTGCTTGAAGAAATAAAACAGAAAGAAAACTTGGTTCAATTGTGAAATCTAAAAGAAAAACTGAAGATCTAAGAGGAGCAATGAGATTAGAACAGAGATATAGATTTCAATTACACCCTTGATCAAATAGAAAATAAATTGCAGAAGAAATGTAAATGACACAGCAATTGAAATTCAGATCCAATTCCTCACTTCTCAGAATTATGCAGAAGCAGAACAAAGATGAATTTTAGATCAAGAATTGAAATAGAATTTCTTCAATCTCAATCCAAAATTCAAAACAGAAAGTAGAAGTTGCCGAAGCAAGAACGATCAGAAAGAAAACTAGATCTCGATCCCAAATCCCAAATTCAAAGACAAAATGAAAACTAAAAATGAGCTAAAGGTAAAAGTGAAAAGTAAAAAAGTGAGCCAAAAGTCCTCTACAAATTGAATTAACTACTATTTATTCACTTTCTGTTTTTGGTCTTCAAAGCTTGGAGTGGGCCCTTTTCATTTTTGATGAAATGGGTCCGGTTGGCCTTGGTTCAATTGAGTTGGAGACATGGGTCAGCTCCCAGGGGAGTGCTCTGCTCACTAAGTGAGTGTTGTTCTCATTTCTCTTGGCCCAACAAGCGTGCTCCTAGTGTAGCGCTCACTAAGTGAACGCTGTGCTCAAATTTTGAGCGCCACTCCCTTGGTTGAGTGTGTGCCCAACTTCGAACCTTGGTGTCCCCTATGCGGCTTCCTTAATTTTCCTTGGTGAGGCACGAAAATGCTCACTTCAGGTGAGCATAGTGCTCACTAAGTGAGCGCTGTGTCTTGTGTTGAAGCGCGCCTCCCTCTTCGAATCTTGGTAAACCCACTTTTTCCATACTGCGCTTGTTTTTCTCTCCTTAAAAGAGCACGAAAATGCTCACTTTAAGTGAGCATAGTGCTCACTAAGTGAGTGCTATTAGAGCATGCTTCCTTTGTTCCCTGGGCGCACCTTGCTATTCTTGGTGAAGAGCACACAAATACTCACTAAGTGAGCATAGTGCTCACTAAGTGAGCGCCACCCTTGGTTGCCTTGCTTCCAGGCTTGAGAGCGCCACGCTTTATTTTCATGGGCCAAGCTTTTTAAAGCGTGGCCTGATGTCCAAAACATACTCAAACTTCAAAAGTGTGCCAAAAATTCCTTTTTCCACCATTTCTTCACCTACAAGCAACCAAACATCTAATCAAAGCTCCACCAAAATCACAAGATCTCTGCATTAGTTATAAAATCAACTAATTCTAGCATGAATCCTATGATTTTGTGTCAAATAAATAATGGTTGGTTGAATTGTCATAACCATGCAAATCCACCCCAAATCACTTTCTTATTATGCAAGAAAGTGCATAAAACCTAATCAAACAAGTGAAAAAATGCTTGAAAAGCTAGCATAAGATGACTTGTCATTTGCCATCTTTTCAAAGGGCTCACTTACCCAAATAGCCTACTCTTTAGCTTCCATTGTTAGCCAACTTTGAGCCTATGCTAAAGCCATTTGTTCTTAATATTAGCACATTACAAGCCTTAAAGCGAAAAACAATAAATGTCCCTTGTTTGGATCTTTGATTATCATAGGCTAGTCAGTGTGTTTATCATTTGAGTTTGGGAAGTTTGGGAACATTGGTTAGGATAAAAGGGTATTTTTATATTTTTGTCAATATATTGGGAATTGGGTACATACGCATGTATGAATTATGTTAAACCACATGCATTGATGTTCTTGTATATATTTTAGTTTGAAAAAGAAAAAAAAAAGGTGATGAGAAAAATAAATAATATATATATATATATAAGAAAAGAAAAAGAAAAGTAATAAAAAGGGGACAAAATGCCCCAAAGTGAAGTCAATAAGAATCAATGCATATGTGTGATAACCCAAAAGAGAATACATGAGTGTGTGAGAAAAAGGGTGAAGAATGGGTAGTTAGGTTAGCTTTGAATTGTATAGGTTGTCATAAGTTAGGTGGGAAGCTTAGGTTAATCAAAGATTCAATTTTTAGTCCACTTGACCATATGCATCCTACCTTGACCCTAGCCCCATTACAACCCATGGATAAGTCCTCTTGATATTTGTATGCATGCACTAAATAATTGTTGATTGTTAGATGACATGCAAATCTTTGAGGAACTTGATTGAAGGAGAATTGAGTGATTAAGCTCTAAACACTGAACGAATTGAGTGAATACACATCCGGTGAGGGGTTCGATCGCTCAATTCTATGTTCTTGTACCTTATATTGTATCTTCTTGCAAGATGTTTGTTTGTTACTCTTTTTGAAATCTCAATTCAATTCTTTGGACATTGATCATAGTGTATTAATTCTTTGCCTTGGCCCTAAGGCTTGTTTTGGATTAATTGGAATCTCTTGTTTGTTTTGTGCCAAACTAAATAGGAACCCTAGTGTGTGTGTGTATATATATATATATATATATATACATAGCATTTGGTGTGGTTACATGCATGTAGTTAGTTGTATTGAATAAATTGTTTCCCCTTACCCTTCTCCTTTGATTGTGATTAGCATGAGGACATGCTATTGTTTAAGTGTGGGAGAATTGATGAATGCATATTTGACGATATATTTGGTTTGATTTGAGTGGATTTCATCACATAAACCCACATTAATTCATGTAAATAGCATGCTTTTGTGTTTTCTCTCTAAATTGTGCCTAATTGTGAAAACATGCTATTTTGAGCTTAAATTAGTGATTTTAATCCCACTTTTATGCTATTCGATGCCAAGACATGTTTGTTGGGTGATTTTAGGTACTAGAGGCAAGTTTGACAAGGCAAAAGAGGAAGAAAACATGTACAAAAGGAGGAAGCATAAAGAAAACAAAGGAGAAGCACACATTGGAGTGTGCTTGCACATAACCACCTGTGCGTACGCACAAGAGCCACAAAACTATGTGTGCGTATGCACGACATCCTGTGCGTACGCAGAAAAGGAAAATCAGCATGTGTGCGTACGCACACACCTATGCATACACACATGTACCAGCGCGTGACCTCATCAATGCAAATTGCTGGTGGCGATTTCTGGGCCTCCAGAGCCCAATTTTTGGACCTTCTGAAGCTAATTCTTCTGGTATTAGACAAGGCCTCAGTCCATGTGAAAGGGGGGAGAAATTAGGGTTAATTTAGCATTATGTAGGTTGTTTTCTAGACAGAGAAGCTCCCCCTTCTCTCTAGAACTTAGGGTTTTTAGTTTAATTGCTTTGTAATTTCTTGTTTTAATTCTTGTTTTAATCTAGTTTCTTCTATCTTTCTTTGTTCTATTGTCTTAATTTCATTACTTTATCTTGTCATTTTCTCCATTTTTGCAACTTTTATGTATTTTCACTCTTGTTACTTTAATTTACATTTAATGCAATTTAATGTTTCATGCCTCATTTATTACTTTATTGAGTTGCTATCTTTATTTTCCTTGCTTGGTAGTTATAGAATTTACTATTCCTTGTCATTTACTATGCTTTCTTTTCATACCCACCAAGTGTTTGATAAAATGCTTAGTTGGGATTTTACATAGTTTTTCTTATTCTTGGTTGGAAAATTGTGTGGTTTGGGTGAACTTGAGGGGTGGATGTCCATTCCACATTGTGTGAGGGTTGTTAATTAACTTGGTTTCCACTAAAGCTAGTCTTTCACTAAGTTAATTAGTGAGTTGGCTAGGACTTGTTGATTGATGTTAATTATACCCTTTTGACTTACTCTCAATGTAGGGTTGACTAATTGGGATTAATCCCCGCACAATCACCATGTTTGTGGTCCACAACTAAGATAGCAAGCCTTAATTATCCAATCCTCACCAAGAGCTCTTTTTAATATTTAATTTCCATTTGCATTGCTTTTACTTGCATGTTCATTTTAATTACTTGCATATCAAGTTACTTTCTTGCATATTTACATTTCTTGCTATTTATATTTCCTTGCCATCATCCAATCCCCGTTGTTCCCTCATAGCCAATAATTAAACACTTAATTGAAACTCATAGGGAAGACGATCTGGGACTTAAAACTTTCGGTTATTTTGTATTGATTTAATATTTGATTGATATTCAATTGTTGGGTTTGGACTATACTTGCAACGAACAATCTCTAATTTTAGTTTGAAAAAGTACATTTTTAATCTTAAGTACAAATTAGGAGAAATTCACAAAATCATGCTATTTTATGGAATAAACGTGGGAAAAGTTAATAAAATCCACCAAATTCAATACAAGATAAACCCTAAAATTAGGATTTATCAACTTCCCAACACTTAAACCAAGCATGTGCTCATGCTAAATCAAGAAACATACAAGAAAGGGGTGTTGGTGTGCGAATCCCAACGCTTCGTACAACTGAACCAACAACAGCACTGGGTCGTCCAAGTAATACCTGAGCGAGTCAGGGTCGATCGTTGACGGAGAAAAAATGTCAATAAAGATTTTCACAAAAATATCACGTTGCAAGTATAGTTCTAAACCGACAATTAAACCTCAATCAATATTTAAATTGTATGTCACTTAAGCAAACCCAATAAAATTAACCGAGGTATTAAACCTTGGGTCATCTCTTAAGAAATTGTAGGGAAGTGTATTTATTACTGGTTATGAGAAAGTATATTTTTGGGGTTTTTTAAATGTTGAACAAGGAATGTAAATGACAAGAAAATAAACTAACAACTAAGAAAAGTCCTAGCAAGGGTTGAGAATCGGAATTCCTATCATCATTATCATTGTCAATTGTGAAGGTAATAACAAAATGCTCTCACTTAGTTAACCTCTAACAATTGAAGGAAAGTCAAGTGAGTAAATCAAATTGAGTTCACAAGTCTTAATCAAAGACTAGAGTTATTGAAGCTCAAGCCAACTAGCAACTTTCAGTCACCAACCAACAAGAGAATTTGACAATTCAAGAGTCTCCAAATTAGTCAATCCTAGCTAAGGATACAAAAAGCTAAATTAAAATCCACCCAAGCATTTTATCAAACATTTGGAAGGTACAAAATAAAAGTATTGAAAATAAATAAGAGAATGTAACATCTAAGACTAACAATTGCAAGGAATCAATAATAACAAATGAAGAAAGAAGCAATAAACATGAAATTTCTCAAATTGCATTAATAATAAAATCGAATCTAACATGAAGAATTCATAAATTAAATGGGGAAAATAAAGACATCAGTAAGAGAAAATAAATTAAGATGCTAGAATAATAGAATGTAGAAGAGAAACTAAATTAAAACAAGATGAAAATTTGAATTGGAGAAGAAATAAGACTAAAAATCCTAAAATCTAGGGAGAGGAGAGAGCCTCTCTCTCTAGAAAAATACATCTAAAACATAATTTGTGTGAATGAAGGTTGAATGAATAAATTCCCCCTCCTAGCTTCACTCTGCAGCCTCTAATATGTGTTTTTGGGCTTGAAACTGGGTCCAAATCAGCTCTGAAATCGCCGCCAGCGTTTTCTGTAAATTGCAGCACATGACGCTCTGTCACGCGTACGCGTCGGCCACGCATACGCGTCACTTGAACAAACTCTGGTCACACGTACGTGTCATCCACGCGTACGCGTCGCTTGCTTCTTGCGCTGGTCACGTTGATTCTGCGACGCGCCCCCATGGGCGACGTGTATGCATCGCCTAATTGCAAGGCAACTATGGTAAATTACATATCATTTTGAAGCCCCAGATATTAGCTTTTCAACGCAACTTGAAATGCCTCATTCGAACCTCTGTAGCTCAAGTTATGATCGATTTAGTACAAAGAGGTCAGGATTGACCGCTTAGTAATTCCTTCAATTTATTGTGTTCTTTCCACTTTTGCATGCTTCCTTTCCATCCTATAAGCCATTCCTGCCCTATTAACCCTGAAAACACTTAACAAACATATCACTGCATCTTATGGTTATAAGAGAGGATTAAAATTAGCAAATTCTATGAATAAGTGTGAGAATAATGGATAAAATCCACTCAATTCAGTATAGAATTAACCGTAAAATAGCGGTTTATCAATCTCTCCACACTTAAACGTTAGCATGTCCTTATGCTGAGCTCAAGAGAACCATAAGAGTGAAGAGGAATGGTAAGACTTATGAAATGCAACCTATCTATGCAACTAAATGCAAAATACTTCTACCTACTTGGTTGAAAGTAAATCAAATTCTCCAATAACAAATATGAACTGGATTCCACTAATTTAAATCTCAAAATAAAGTACAAGTAGACTTGCAAAAGAAGATAGCTCATGAAAGCTGGGAACAAAGAATCGAGCATCGAACCCTCACTGGAGGTGTATACACTCTAATCACTCAAGTATTTAAGGGTCAATTCTCTCGGTTCTCTACTAATCTTGCTTTCTAAGGTTTACTTTTCTTCTACCAATCAACACAATTTAATACACAAATACACATATCAAGAGGTCTTTTCAAGGGTTGTAATGGGGTTAGGGTCAAGGTAGGAATGTATTTGACTAAGTGGAGTAAAATCCAAATCCTTGATTATCCTAAACTTCTAACCTAACCTAAGACATTCCAAGTCATTAAAATGCAAAACCTACTACCCAGTGATTATTTTTGTCACAAATTCATGCACCTTAATGTCTTTTGAATACAAATTATATGCATTAATTTAATTATTTCACTTGGGTCATTTTGTCCCCTTTTTATCGCTTTCTCTTTTTTTTCTTTCTTTTTTGATATGCATAAAGGAGGTAGTGCATATGATTAAAGTGTTAGATGCATGAACAAGTGCCCAACTACATTCACATTTTCACATAAGTATAAAATACCTAATTTCCTAAACATGTATTCCCCAATTCAATTTCCCCACACTTAATTCATGTATACCTCACTAGTCTAAGCTAATCATGGATTCAAATTAGGGACATTTATTGTTTTTTGCTTAGAGTTAATGATGTCCTAATATAAAGAATAAATGGGGTAAAATAGGCTCAACATGTGGTTGCAAAAGGTAATGATAGGGTACGGCTATATGGGTATGTGAGCTATAGTGAAACAAAGGCCTCACTCACGTAAGTGCATGCATACATCAAACAATGGAAATATAGAATCAAGCAAGACAAATATCACAATTTTAGAGAGAACAACACACACCAAAATAAAATATTGGTTTATAAAATACAACCAATCAAATAGTCTCCAAATCTCACTAGTTTGTGTGTTCGAGCTCTAAAACCATGTTCCAAATTAAATATCTTCAAACAAGTTTAACAAAAATTTTGATTCAAATTAGTGAAATACTCTAGAAAGTTTCTTCAAAAAGAATTCATAACTTCAACCAAGTAGTACCTAAATGCAAGCAATTAATTACACATGCAATCTATCATGCAATGCAACAACTCTGTAACAAAGAAAACTAAATATTGGTGTTGAAAATAAGGTAACTAACTCACAGAAGTCGGTATCGACCTCCCCACAGTTAAAGATTACACCGTCCTCGGTGCATGCAAAGATGTGCAAGTGGACGGGTACTATAAATGGTGAGCTTACCTCAAAGTGTGCGGCAGGACTTGTTTGTCGCCCCATTTAGAAGTGTTATGTTTCCCTTCTTGGTGGCCATCCTGAAAGAAAAGAAAAAGGAAAAAGAATAACTCACAAACAAAGATGTAAAAATAAATAAAATATGGGTGGGCTAATGCCAAATAATAATGAGGTTCTCAATTGCATGGTAGCTACAACATGTAAGTGTAAAAACAATATAGGAAAATGGCATATGAATGCAAGAATTGCAACAATGAGGGAGAGAGAGTGGGTCATGAAAGATAATATAAGTTCATGCTAATGCAAAAGGAATACAAATGTCATAAAAGATTAGCATTGAGCTATAAATACTATCACCCAATAATATAAAACAAGTCACTAAGCAATAAAATAATGGAAGAACTATGCAACGGTTGAGTAAGAAAATTTAATGCCAATGAAAAAAATAGCAAATTTAGAAAAGAAAATAAAAAGTATGCACAAAAATAAAATGTAATGAATGAAAGTATGTAAATGCAATAAGTCAAAAAAAAGAAAGATAATAAATAAATAAATAAATAAGAAGAAAGGAATAAGAAAAGGAAGAAGAAAGGAAAAAAGTAAGAATAATAAATGAGAAAAGAAAGAAGAAGTATAGAAAATAGGAAGCGGACGCGACGCGTACACGTGGGTTCCAGAATTTGTAGGTGACGCGTAAGCGTCGTCCACGCCTACGCCTGGAAAGCCAAAGTTGCAGATGATGCGTACACGTCAGCGACGTATATGCGTGGGTTGGGTTGTGCGCTTGGCACCCCACCCGCATGGTTCCGGCACAACTCTCGGGAAAAATGTACCAGAGAGCAAAATTCAATATGACGCGTGCGCATCGACCACGCGCACTCACGGGACAATTTTTTTTAGAGCTTATTGAGAAATAACAGAATACCAAAGCAATGCCAAACATGATTAAGCAAGTGAAACCACAATTTAAATAAAATAAACATAACTAACAATGAAAATTTAACTTATTACCAATGTAAACAAAAGAGAAAATAAGAAGAATTTACCATGGTGGGGAATTTTCCACCTAGAACTTTTAGTTAAAGTCCTTAAATTGGACATTTGGTGAGCTCCTTGTATAGTTCTAAACCGACAATTAAACCTCAATCAATATTTAAATTGTTTGTCACTTAAGCAAACCCAATAAAATTAACCGAAGTATTAAACATCGGGTCGTCTCTCAAGAAATTGCAGGGAAGTACATTTATTACTGGTTATGAGAAAGTATATTTTTGGGGTTTTTTAAATGTTGAACAAGGAATGTAAATGACAAGAAAATAAACTAAAAACTAAGAAAAGTCCTAACAAGGGTTGAGAATCGGAATTCCTATCCTCATTATCATTGTCAATTGTGAAGGTAATAGCAAAATGCTCTCACTTAGTTAACCTCTAACAATTAAAGGAAAGTCAAGTGAGTAAATCAACTTGAGTTCACAAGTCCTAATCAAAACTAGAGTTAGTGAAGCTCAAGCCAACTAGCAACTTTCAATCACCAACCAACAAGAGAATTTGACAATTCAAGAGTCTCCAAATTACTCAATCCAAGCTAAGAATACAAAAATCTAAATTAAAATCCACCCAAGCATTTTATTAAACACTTGGAAGGCAGAAAATAAAATCATAGAAAAGCAATAAGAGAATGTAACATCTAAGACCAACAATTGCAAGGAATCAATAATAACAATTGAAGAAAGAAGCAATAAACATGAAATACCTCAAATTCCATTAATAAGGAAATTGAATCTAACATGAAAAATTCATAAATTAAATAAGGAAAATAAAGACATCAACAAAAGAAAATAAACTAGGATGATAGAATAATAGAATGTAGAAGAGAAACTAAATTAAAACAAGATGAAAATCTGAACTAGAGAAGAAATAAGACAAAAAATCCTAAAACCTAGAGAGAAAAGAGAGCCTCTCTCTCTCTAGAAAACTACATCTAAAACCTAATTTGTGTGAATGAAAATTGAATGAATGAATTCTCCGTTCTATCTTCACTCTGCATCATCTAATATGTGTTTTCGGGGCTTGAAACCGGGTCCAAATCAGCCTAGAAATCGCCAACAGCATTTTTTGTAAATTGTAGCATGTGATGCTCTGTCATGCGTATGTGTGGCTGATGCATACGCGTCACTTGAACAAACTCTGGTCACGTGTACGCGTTATCCACGCGTACGCGTCCCTTTCTTCTTGCACTGGTCACGCAGATTCTGCGACGCGCACGCATGGGCGATGCGTGAGCGTCGCCTAACTGCAAGGCAACTATGGAAAATTGTATATCATTTTGAATCCTCGAATGTTGGCTCCCAACGCAACTAGAATCGCCTCATTCGAACCTCTGTAGCTCAAGTTATGATCAATTTAGTACGAAGAGGTCAGTATTGACCACTTAGTAATTCCTTCAATTTATTGTGTTTCTTCCACTTTTGCATGCTTCCTTGTAAGCCATTTCTGCCCTAAAAACCCTGAAAACACGTAACAAACATATCACAGCATCGAATGGTAATAAGAGAGGATTAAAATTAGCAAATTTAAGGCCAAAGAAGCATGTTTTCAATCAAAGCACAAAATTAGGAAGGAAAATATAAAACATGCGAATTCTATGAATAAGTGTGAGAATAATGGATAAAATCCACTCAATTCTGTATAGAATAAACCATAAAGTAGCGATTTATTAATACCACGAGGATTGTGGTTTGAAGCATGCTATGGTTATCTTGCTGCTGTTAGTGAGGCGGATAGAAGAATTATTGATTTTGATTTGGAAGATTGAATTATAATGATAATCTTAAAACCCAGATGAATTTAAACAGTGATAAGGAATTTGTTAAGGCTTGGAGATGCTTTGCCCTTTTGGATTAACTCTGGTATTACTGTCTTATTCAATTTTAAATGACTTCTTCTATGGCAGGCTATATGTGATTAACACTGGTTTGAGTAGCCGCAAATACTGCTCCAAATCTTATTAAGGGTGAAGCTCTTGAAGTTCATTCTCCTTGGTGATCCTACTTAAAATGCCACAGCCAAGGTCAAATCTTCTGGATTGGAGGATGCTGCGCCTTTGGGTTCTAGCCTTTACCACAAGGACCCTAAACTCCCCCTAAGTCAGCTGAACTGGTGTCTCGAGAAGTCCCTAACGAAGTCATGGATTAGCCGTCTAAGAGATGTATAATCAAGCAGGTGGTTCATCATTGTCTGATGAAATATGCACTCTGAACCCATGTAGAATGTGATAACCTTATGGCAATTCAATGCATTCATATTCATGAAGAATGAATATACATCTTAGAATAGAGAATCAAACACAGATTAAAGAGAAACAGTAATACTTTTATTAATCCATGAAACTCAGCAGGGCTCCTCTCCTCAACCTAGGAGGTTTAGAAACTCGTATTGATAGAAAATACAATGTGTAAAATGAAATTATGGTAAATTATGGTCGAAGATCCTTAACAAAGAGTGATCTTCTACTTTAAATACTAAACTAATGACTAGTAGGGGTAAAATAGTCTTTTTAGTGCTAAATCCACTTTCGGGGCCCACTTGGTGAGTGTTTGGGATGAGCTTTGCCGAAATCCAGGTGCTATGAGGCATCTAGAGCATTGAACACTGGCTAGGGGTCCTCTTTGCGTGTTTGGACACTGGTTTCTTCTCCTTAGGTGCTGGATGCTTGAAAGGGGGCAGGAGGCTGGCGTTGGGCGCCAGTTTTGGGCCTTCTAATCTGAAGCAAAGTATAAACTATTATACATTGATGGAAAGCCCTAAAAGTCAGATTTTCATAGCCGTTGAGAATGCTCCATTTGGATTTTTGTAACTCCAGCAAAGCTCTTCTGAATGCAAGGAGGTCAGATCCGGACAGCATCTGCAGTGCTTTCTTTGTCTCTGCGTCAGACTTTTGCTCCAGCTCCTCAATTTTAGCATAAAATACTTGAAATTGCACAAAGACACATAAACTCATAGTAGAATCAAAAAATGTGAATTTAACACTAAAACCTATAAAAGCATAATAAAAACAAAACAAAACATTCTAAAAACTATATGAAAATGATGCCAAAAAGCGTATAAAATAACTGCTCATTGATGAGTCCATATTTGATGAGATATTTTGGCTTTAATTGAGTGGATTTCATCATATAAACTCACACTTATTCACTAAAATAGCATACTTTTGTGTTTGATCCATTTATTGAACCTAAATGTGAAAACATGCGTTTTTGTGCTTAAATTGAGCAATTTAATCCCACTTTTATTCCATTCGATGTCATGATATGTTTGTTGAGTGATTTTAGGTCCTAGAGGTAAGAATGGTTTGGTAGAAGTGGAAGAATACATGCAAAAAAAGAAGAAAGCATGAAGAAAACAAAGGAGAAGAGCACAACCATGCGTGCGTATGCAAAAGGATGCGTGCGTACGCACAAGAAGGATTCGGCTAGTGTACGTGCGCACAACCCACTGTGCGTACGCACAGGAGGAAATTTAGTAAAGTGTGCATACGCATACATCTGTGCGCATGCACAGGTACCAGCGCATGCTTCCATTAAAAAGTCATGTGCTGCGTGATTTTTGAGGCCTTTTGGCCCAATTTTTGAAGGCTCAAGGCTGAAATAAAGTGCTATATCAAGGGGAATTGAAGACATATGAAGGCATTAGGACTTAGACATAATTTTCCATAGTTTTACATAGTAGGAGTAGGAGTTTTGTAGATTAGAAAATTCTCTCTTGGGGTTTAGTTATGGTTTGTAGCATTTTATACTTCAAGTCTTGCTTTTGGATTTTGCAATTTACATTGTAAGTATTTCTTTAATTGTCTCTTTCAATTACATTACTTGTTCTACACTTTCTCATATTTCCATTTCTCTTGTCAATATTTACATAGTCTTGCAATTTTAGATTCCTAGTTGTTTAATTTTATGTTTGATGATCATTACATGTTTGTTTGAGTTGCTTTTATTGATTTTGATCATTTATGGTTCATAGCTTTTACCATTTTCCCAATTTTTCCATGTTTTATGTTTATGCCCTCTATGTGTTGGATGAAATGCCAAGCTTAGCTATGGGATAGATTTCCACCCCTTGGTTTGGGAAAAATGAATTTATGGATTACTATAGTCATAATGTCCAACATTTATTGATAATTCTTGGGTTATTAGTTGTTATTGTTTCCACTAATGTTAGCTTTCTACCAATTAATTTGGTAAGTTAACTAGGATTTGAGGATTAATAACAATTATACTCACTTGACTTATCCTTCGATGTTAAGGGTTGACTTAGTGAGATTAATCCATCATAATTATCATAGTTGTGGTTGTGGTAAGGAAGGGAATCTATGACTCATCCCAAGTCAAGGTTTCATTTATGCTTTAAACCACTTTTCACTCACTTTATAGCTTTACTTGTCTATATTACATTCATAATTCTTTTATTCCTTATTTATTTTATTAATTTCAATTTTGTATTGTTCTTTAATTCCTTTATTTTATTGCTTTCAATAATTGAAAACCCCTTTGCCTTCCACAACCAAAATTGCATGCACTTGTTGTCACTAGTTCCTAGGGAGAACGATATGGGAGTCTAAATTAGGGGTGAAAACAGGCCAGGTCAGGCCAGGCTTTGCTCTTAACAGGCCTGGCCTGTCATACAGGTGATTGGCCTGAGCCTGGCCTGCAGCCTGTTATAGGCTCTTTATAAAGTACTAGGCCTGGCCTGTTATTCAGCCTGGCCTGGCCTGAAGCCTGTTAAAAGGCCTAATAATTTTTTTTTACAAAAATAAAAATATTATTTAAAAAATTATTTTTTAATAAAAATAGTTATATGTAATATGTCATATATTTAATATTTATAAAAAATTTTAAATTTTTAACATATTTAAAATATATAAAAATATTTATAATAAAATATATTAAATTTAAAATATCTCATAATTTTATTAATAATAAATAATTATTTATATATTTAATTATATTTTAACAGGCCTATAAGGCTAATTAGTTAGGCTGGGCCTGGCCTATTAATGTATTAAGGCTTTAAAAAGAGGCTGGGTCTGTACCTATTTCATAACAGGCCAGGCCAGGCCAGACCAAACACAGGCCAGGCTGCAGACCCCTGGCAGGTCGCCTGACCTTTTTCCACCCCTAGTCTAAATACTCTCGGTTTATATTTGCTTTGATTTGTGACATATTTAGGATTATAATTTGATTGATGATCAATGGTTGGATTTGGACTATACTTGCAACGTCAATCCTATTTTTAGTGCGAAAATCCAAACCCATGCTTTTGGTCATCCATCAAATTTTGGTGCCGTTGCCGGGGAGCTAGCGTCATGAGTGCTATATTTTTGTTGTTGTTAATATGTGAATAGTGTGAATAGATACTTTTTGGTTGTTTGTTTGCTTTTATAGGTAATTAGGATTTTGTTTATTTTGTCAATTGATGTTTTTAGTTTTTATTTTCAATTTTCTCTATAAGTTATCACCCTCTTAGTTTGGAGTTTGGTCGCGATCATTTTGTAGGGTTTGATAACTTCAATTTCGGATTACATCATGGGATCGGAGCATCAATTTTGGAAGGAGAAACCTCCTCTATACTACAATGAGCCATACCCTTCCCAATGTACATACCCAACCCAAGGATATGGTGGATTTCACTTTGTTCATGTACCCCCACCACCATATGCCTATGACCCATAACTCCAACATAATCCTCAATCACCACATTCTCAAACACCACATCACTACTACCAACAACCACATCCGTACAAACCGCCTCTAAACACTTACCAACATGAATCACCTCCTATATATACACCCTTCCTCCCAAACTATGAACCTCATTCTTTACCACAATGTGAAACTTTCCCACCCTTAACTCAAGACTATTAAGACCTTCAAGCCTTTCTCCAAGAGCAAGAAGGATTCCGAAGGACACAAGGGCAATTTGTGGCAACCATAGCCAAAGTGGTGAACCGCATCTCATCCGATCAACAAAGTCCACATATCGGACTATATCAAACACAAAACAAAGTTATAATAAGGAAGCATCAAGGATCTGAAGTCGCATCAGCAGTGGCACCCTTAGGAGAAGGTGGCCTGGTCGAGATTGGGACGGCATTGATGACTCCATCTGGCCCATTAAGAATCTCTAGGTCAGGCTCGGGCTCAGGAGGAACCATCTCGGCAGAAGGAGCTGCAGTGGCAGAGACCTTAGGTGGGGGCACGAGGGGAGGACCCTCATCCTCGTCATCAGGGGCAGGCACAATCTTTCCATCCTTCACCACATTGTCCATACTAAAAAGAGAGAGGTCGACATCGGGAGCAAGAACCCGGACCTAGGCCTTCAAAATTTCATACATATTGGTCATACTGCTCACTATATGTCCCTAAAGCTCGGCATAATCATCATGGGCAGATTGAAGCCTCTCCTTAGTTTCCAACAGCTCGCCATAGGTCCGAGTATAGCTCTCCTTATACCTTTTAGCAGTCTCCTTGGCCAAGTTAGCAGCTGGCTCCGCCTTAGTAGCTCGAGACTTCTCCTTCTCAACATCAAGTTCCAAATTAGCCACCTTGGCATCCAGCTCATCTTTCAAACCCTTAATCCATTCATACTCACACTTAGCATCCTCCATAAAGTCCTTTGTAGCATGAAACAGGGACTCCCGGATAACTCGGGATAAAACTGCACCAAGATTGGCCATCCGAATACTATTGCTTGTTATGAAGTCAAGGTGGTGAAGGATTAACACATCGTTGGTTGAAATCCGATCATAAGGAGCAATCAACTCAGTGGCAAAGGCCACACCATCAAACTCTTGGTCATCTAAATTATAAGTCCCAATAGTCTTTTGTTTTTTGGGAGGAGGACCAGCAGAAGTAGTCGTAGGCATAAAAGAAAGGTCGCTCTGTCCGTATTAAAGGAGGGAAACTAACTCTCTCCTCAGGGTCGGGTGACACTAATTTATAATTCTTCTCATCCTCCCTACGCTCATAGATCCTATGAAATCGCCTAAGTTTCTCACAATACTCAGGGTTGGCTACGGTAACACACATCAGGACTATAGAGTTTAGCCAATCAGCCATACCAGCAGGGACCTTGGTGGACATCTCGACAATGTTCTTACAAGAAGACATAAAGCAACTACATATACAACAACAAAAATAAAAGGAGTCACTACCGAAACAACTCGGACAACAACAGAAAACGAAGGAACAATCAACAAGTAACAACTATGGCAGCAAAAGGGCACCCCAGGATTCATGCAAAGCAATGAAATCAAACACCAAAAAACCTAGGGGCACCCTTTGAATGTAGTACAGATGCAGAAGAAACACATAGGAAGATCAAAACCCTAGCCCCTTCACCAAAAAGAAAAAGGTTCACCTAAAGCGCCTAGATTCCCCCAAACCAATCAACGAAGACCAAAAGATCGTGACTTCAAAGAAACGTAATCACTAGAAAGCTCTCAAAAGCCCAGCAAGATCAAAAGTTTTTACAAAAAAAAGCATGCAACATTAAAGTATAGAGAAGCACGATGATCAAAATGCGTAAAAAGGCGTAAAGCAAAAGCACCAACCTGCGGAAGAAGCTAAACGAGCAAAGCAGCAAGCCACGAACAAATCTTCACCAAAGATAATGGAAGCTCCAAAAATCCAAGAAAGGAATGATCTTGAGGATGAAGGAAAGGAAGCTTCTTTCATTGAGAAAAAGAAACGCACGAACAAACTAAGAGCAAACTTTAGGAAAGAAACGAGCTTAGGGGCAAGATAGAAGGACGAAATGAAACAGAAGGGAGAAGGAAACTAAAACTAAGAGCAAAAACCTCTTCTTTGATTTCAAACAAAAGTTTAAAGAGGGAAAAGAAATGGCAAGACAAAATGAAAGCCCAATCAATAGGCATTAAAGGCGTGTGTGTATTCCCAAGAAAGTAGCCACTTCGAGAAACAAACGCGGCAATAAAGGAGCAAAAACAAAAAATAGCTTTGCATTTAAACACAACTCGCGAACGGAAAAACATATTGGACTAAGATGCTTGAGCATGACTTTCCCAAAAAGATCGAAGCTCAGAAAGCACGATCTCATGGAAAGGTCCGAGCTCAAGCAGGGGCACTGTTCATACCCTGGGTCGAGCTATGTGATCCAGGTTGGACGAAGACCAGAACGACCGACCTCTTATAGGGTTGGCTCGTCACCGACCTCTTCCTAAAGAGCTTAGCCAAATCATCACAGAGGCCCAAGCAGGCCCAAAGCAGAGGATTATAGCCCACCCGAAGATGGCTGACTAAAAGATAAGTGATCTCACCCACAAAAGATAAGATAAGATAACTAACTTATCTCGAGGAAGGTTACTCAAACACTACTAAAAATACACTGGAGCACCCAGGTATAACTCATACTCTAATTCTACACGAAAAATATGCCTAAAGCCCGTGCTAACTTAAGCATCAGAGTCTCTTGCAGGTACCACCACCCTACGGTGACCAAGGATCAGCAGCATCTCAAGATCCATCAAGTCAGACCTAACAACTCCGATCACACCTGAAGATCTCGTCCAAGATCGACTTTCAGTTTTAGGTAACCCTCAGAACATTGGCCCCATTGTTGGGGAACCTGGAAGTTATGCCAATATCATCACAGACAATCCTGACAACGATCATAACTCCGGTCTGGAAGATAGAACGCCGCTTAAGAACACGGATGCTGCATCAAAGGACACACCTCAATCCAAGGGAGACAAGTAAATCCTAAACACAGAGATCTTAGATGTAATGCGTGAACAGCAAGATTACCTTAAACAGCTCGAATAGGAAGCTGAACGGTAGCGAGAGGCCGAGAGAGACCTCCAGAAAGAAACAAGACAGCGTCAAGAGCTGGAAGACAAGCTCCTAAAGCTCGAAGCCGACCTTAAAACTAAGACCACTCAATCCAACCATGAAGATAGTCCCCACAAGGACCAAGACCCATTCACCAAAGAAATCATGAAATCTAAAGTCCCAAAGGACTTCAAAGCTCCTAACATGACCCCATACGACGGTACATCTGACCCAAGCCATCATCTTAGCATTTTTAGAAGCAGGATGTATCTCACAGACACCTCGGATGCCATTCGATGTAAAGCTTTCCCAACTACTCTAACTAAAATGGCAATAAAGTGGTTTGACAATTTGCCTCCAAGATCAATCACAAGCTTTGACGACCTTGCCAAAAAGTTCCTCGCAGGTTTTCCATCTAGAAGGATAAAACCAAGCATGCTCCAAGCTTGCTGGGAGTCAAACAAGGAGATCGGGAAAGCCTTCGCAGCTACATTGAAAGATTCAACAAAGGATGTTTGATATATAAAGTCTTCTAATAGGAACGGCCATCATGGGACTCATCAATGGCCTAAGAGAAGGACCTTTTAACCACTCAATATCCAAAAAACACCCAACACCTTTAAACGAGGTTCAAGAAAGGGCGGAAAAATATATCAACATGGAGGAGAACTCCCGATAGCGAGATAGCTCAAAAGCCGGGTTCTCCCAGGAAGAAAGAAGACTAACCCACTGAGAAACCTAGAAAATACCACAACTACACCCCTCTTCGGGTGTCTTTTGTGGATGTCTACCGAGAGATATGCAACACTGAGAAGATCCCACTACCTCGCCCGATAAAACACAAAAGAAGAGGAAGTCGGAAAGAGTATTGCGAATAGCACCGAATCTACGGGCATTCTACCAACGAGTGCTTCGATAAGGGCGACTAGATCGGTTCTTAGCCAATAAAGCAGATGAACTGAGAAAGAGAAGAAGGGATGAAGAGGTCGGACGAGTTGAACGTCCACCTCACACCCCTGAGAGACATGTTCATATGATAAATAGAGGATTCGCAGGAGGAGGGATCTCTAAATCATCTCGCAAAAGAAACCTAAAGGAAGTGTACCATGTCAGAGAAGGGAACCGGTTAACCGACCAACCCACTATTACTTTTACCCCAGAAGACGTCACAGGCATCATCCCAGGACATGATGATCCCATGGTCAATACCATCATACTCACTAATGCTAATCTCCACCGAACATTGGTAGACCAAAGAAGCTCCGCAGACATCTTGTTCAAATCTGCCTTCGACAAGCTCGGCCTGCAGGATAAAGAGCTCAAAGCATATCCAAATAGCTTGTTCAAACTCGAAGACATCCCAATTCAACCACTAGGATACATCTCATTGCATACAACCTTTGGAAAAGGAACTCGGTCAAAGACACTGAACATAGACTACATCGTAGTCAACGTGAGCTCAGCCTATAACGCCCTTATAGGTCGGACAACGCTAAACCAGCTAACCGCAGTAATCTCCACTCTATATCTATGCATGAAGTTCCCAACTCCAGAAGGAATCGCCACGATAAAAGGAGACCAAAAGCTTGTGCGACGCTGTTACAACAAAAGTCTAAACCACAAAGGCAACCCTAGAGGAGAGGAAATCAACACCATTGAACTCGGGGGAGTTCGATCTCGCGAAGAACTTCGTCCACAACCTGAAGGTGAGACCGAAGAAGTCCATTGATGATTGGATTTTTGACGGTTTAGAATTTCACAAATGAATTCTCGTCGAAGTATAGTCTCTAAACCAACAATAATCCTCTCATACAAAAATTTGTTTGTCACAAGTACAAACCCCTAAAATCTATAAACCGAAGTATTTAAACCTCGGGTCATCTCTCAAAGGACTTGCAGGGTAGTGTTCTTGTTATTGGTTATGAGTTGTATATTTTGGGGGTTTTGGATGAGAAACAAGAAAATTAAATTGCAAAGGAATTCAAATGATAAAGCGGTTTCGGCAAGGTTTGGTAGTCAAGGATCTCTATCCTTATCACTAACCACCACATGATAATTGCAAGGATCAATCCTATTAAATCATCCTCTAACTAGTAAAGGGACGTCAAATGAGCTATATCAATTCCAAGTCCATGGATCCTAACTATTCACTAATTGAATTAGTGAGAACTAGAGTCAATGGCTACCAATCATCAATCACTTGGATATTAGTAACTCAAAAGTTCCTAAGTTACCTTCTCAAGCCAAGAACATAAAATTCTAGTCTAACATTCTTCCAAGCATTTAATCAAACACTTGGAAGGCACAAAAGAAAAGTATAGTCAATCACAACAAGAATGAATTCTAACTACAATTGAATGTAAAGAATTAACAACAACAATCAAGGAAATCACAATTATCATGAATTACCTCAAATTGCATTATTAAAAGAAAACTAAGAGAACAAGAGTATCTCAATTACAAAACCTAGAAACAAAATAAGAGAAACTACAACAAGAGGATAGGGATAGAAAGAAGAACCAAAGTGTAGCAATCATCAATTGAAGGTAGAAGTAGAAGGAGACTTGAATTAACCCTAGAACTATGAGATCCTAATCTAACCCTAATTCCTAATCCTAATTCTAGAGAGAAGAGAGAGCTTCTCTCTCTAACTCTAACTACTTCTAAAACTAAACTATGACTAATGATTAAAAGTATGTTGATTCCTCTTCAATCCTTGGCTTAAATAGCATCAGAAATGAGTTGGATTGGGCCCACAAGGCTTCTAAAATTGCTGGCCACGTATTGCATTAAGTGGGTCATGTGCCACCATTGGCGCGTCCGCGTACCGTGCATGTGTGCGCCCTTATGCGCGATGCAACTATGGCAAATCTTATATCATTTTAAAGCCCCGGATGTTAGCTTTCCAACCCAACTAGAACCGTATCATTTGGACCTCTGTAGCTCAAGTTATGATCAATTAAGTACAAAGAGGTCGGCTTGACAGCTTTTGCGATTCTTTCATTTCCTCATGAGTTCTCCATTTCTACATGCTTTTTCTCCATTCCCTTTGATCCAATCTTTGCCTCCTAATTCTGAAATTACTTAACAAACATATCAATGCATCTAATAGAATCAAGGTGAATTAAATTTAGCTATTTTAAGACCTAAAAAGCATGTTTTCACATTCAAGCACAATTAAAGGAGAATACACAAAACCATGCTATTTCGTTGAATAAATGTGGGTAAAATGTGATAAAATCCCCAAAAATCACTACAAGATAAACTCTACAAATGGGGTTTATCATCCATATCGGGGATGCCCAGGATAAAATAACAAATATAGGTGCAAACTTTAAGGGAGACTTAAAGGAGCCACTGATACAGTTCCTAAAGGATAATGCCAATCTCTTTGTGTGGAAGGCTGCAGACATGCCCGGCATAAATCCCAAGTTAATGTGCCATAAGCTGGCGGTATATCCTAGATCTCGGCCAATGCAACAAAAGTGTAGGAAGCTTGGCCCATAAAGGTCCTAAGATGTGGAAGAGCAGGTACAAGCCTTACAGGAGGCAAGGTTCACAAGGGAGGTCGAGTACCCATTATGGCTAGCCAACGTTGTCTTGGTAAAGAAGTCAAATGGAAAGTGGCGAATGAGTACTGACTATACCAACCTCAATAAGGCCTGCCTAAAAGACTCCTACCCGCTCCCGAATAAAGACACTCTAGTGGATGCCTCTTCTGGATACAAGTACCTCTCCTTCATGGATGCTTATTCAGGATACAACCAAATCCCAATGTACCACCCGACCAAGAAAAGACCTCATTCCTAACCCCAAAGGCAAATTACTGCTACATACCAAAGATTGATGAACAAAGTCTTTGCCAACCACATCAGAAAGCTAATGGAGGTTTATGTAGACGACATGCTGGTAAAAACCCAAAGTAAGGAATCATTGTTATCTGACCTCACTAAAGTGTTCGACAATATAAGAAAGCATGACATGCGATTTAACCCCGCAAAGTGCACCTTCGCAGTAGAAGCTGGCAAATTCTTGGGTTTCATGCTCACCCAAAGAGGAATCGAGGCAAACCCAGATAAATGCCAGGCTATACTCAACATGAAAAGTCCAACCTGCGTCAAAGAGGTACAACAGCTCAACGGAAGACTAGCAGCCCTATCTAGATTTCTAGCCGGATCAGTGATGCCAAGGCATCTTAGGCTAGTTTCACTAGCCTTTTTCTTTATTTTTAGTTGGTTTTATTCACTTTCTTGAGCTATAAGTAAGCAATTGGGTTTGAAATTCATGTATGTCTAGATTCATTCAACCATGGTTAATTTGATGCAATTTTATGAGAATTATGCCATAATTACTTGTGTGCAGAGAATGATAAAAGCTCTCATGACTTTAGCAAGGCATTGATGCATATATTGGTTGAAAATAGGTGAAGAAATGCATGGAGAGAGGTTGAAGAATAGCCATGGAAAGGATGAAGATGAAGAAACGTTGGTGGCCAAGTTGGACTACCAACGTTGCCTCCAACATTGAAGAGGGATGAAATAGAGAGGCTTTGCATAATTTACTGGTGCCCATGATGACCGGAATTCACTACCCACATATAATGAATATGTTCTTTGGCAAGTACACCAAATTATCGTCAAGTAATAACCCACAATGCAGTGGGATCGTATCGATAGAGACTAATGGATTAAGCAAACAATAGTTGATTAATTAGCCTAGTTAGACAAGCACAATTGGAATATAAGCAACAAAGAAATGTAAATGACATAAAAGGAAAGGAAAGCAATAAAGTACAAGAAAGTAAATGGCAAGGAAAGTAAAGTAGATGAAAGTAAAGTGGTGGAAATGTAAAGTGCAGAAAATGTAAATAACCATAAAGTAAATAAAAGAATGGAAGATAAAATAAGCATTGGGATCAAGAGATATTGCATTCTCCAGATTAATTGATTTCATCTCATCTTCAATCATGTAACTCATTGACCTCTTGGCAATCATGATTGATTGAGTCCCAATCCCTTGGTAACCCAATCTCTCAAATCTTGATCAATAGTCAATTCCTTTGGTCTAAATGCTCATGAGAAGAGATGAAGAATGGTCTCTGATTATACCACACACCTTCCTAGATCCAAGTATTGGGAGGATTAATGTCACTTTATGCCATGGCATCTTAGGCTAGTTTCACTAGTATTTTTCTTTGTTTTTAGTAGGTTTTATGCACTTTCTTGCTGATAAACCACTTATTCATATGATTTGCATGATTTTACAATTCCTTCCTAGTTTAGTTCTATGATTGAAAACATGCTTCTTTGGCTTTTGTTTTCTTTTATTTAATCCTCTCTTATTACCATTAGATACCTTGATATGTGTGTTAAGTGATTTCAGGGATTACAGGGCAAGAATGGCTTAGAGGATGGAAAAGAAGCATGCAAAAATGGAAGGAATACAAGAAGTTGAAGAAGCTGCAAAGCTGTCAGCCTAACCCTCTCGCACTAAAACGACCATAACATGAGCTACAAAGGTCCAAATGATGTGGTTCCACTTGCGTTGGAAAGCTAACGTCTGGGACTTCAATTTGATATATAATTTACCATAGTGGCCGTACAGTTAGGCGACGCGAACGCATCATTCACGCGGACGCGTCGCATCTGCGAAAATCAGCGTGGCAGATTTCGCAAAGAGCGAATCCTGGGTTATTTCCGGCCCAGTTTCAAGCCCAGAAAACACAGATTAAAGGCTGCAAAGTGAAGGAATGAAGGGGACACTTCAGATTAGACTCATAATTCACAGTTTAGGTTTTAGATGTAGTTTTTAGAGAGAGAAGTTCTCTCCTCTCTCCTAGGATTAGGATTAGGATTAGGATTTTTAGAAATTAGGGATTTCATCTTCTTCATCACAGGTTCAATGTTCTTATTTATTTATTTTCTCTTTTATTTGTCTATGAACTTTTGCATGTTACATTTGATATTTCTATTTAATATAATTTGAGGTATTTTTAGATTTATGATTGCTTTATTCTATTTATGATATCTTCAATTTAATTTAGAATTTTCCCTTTTGGCTTGGGTTAAATAATTGGTAACTCTTGAATTATCAAATAAAGCAGTGGTTGAAATTGGCAGATCGCTCTAAAGCTAGTCTTCCCACAGGGATTGACTAGGACTTGAGGATCAAACTGATTATTTCACTTGGCTTTACTTTGCTTTAGTAAAGGTTAACTAAGTGGGATTGAAAATCCAATTCTCATCACAATTGTAAGGGTAGAACTTCCAGTTCTAATACCTTGCCAGAAGTTTTATTAGTTATCAATTTATCAATTCTGTAATCAATTTCTCTTGCTTAAAAACTTTTTCAACCCCAAACACTGTTTTTCCATAACCAATAATAAGAACATACCTCCCTGAAATTCCTTGAGAAGACGACCCGAGGTTTAATACTCGGTTATCAATTTTAAAGGGGTTTGTTTCTTGTGACAACCAAAACGTTTGCACGAAGAGATTTCTGTTGGTTTAGAATCTATATCTACAACGCGACTATTTTTATAAAATTCTTTACTAGCAAAAATCCTAACGTCACTTGCATTATAAGTAAGCAATTGGATTAGAAATTCATATATGCTTAGATTCATCCAACCATGGTTAATTTGATGCAATTTCATGAGAATTATGCTATAATTACTTGGGCGCTATGAAGGATGATAATTCTCATAAATTTAGCAAGGCTTTGATGCATATGTTGGTTGATGATAGGTAAAAGAAATGCAAGGAAGGAGGTTGAAGAAGGGTCATGAAGAGGAGGAAGAAGAAGCAACTTTGGTGGCCAAGTTGGACTACCAACGTTGCCTCTAACATTGAAAAGGAGGCAGAGCAAGACTCTGCATAATTTGCTGATACACACGTTGGAGATAACGTTGGCAAGCCAACGTTACCCCCAATGTTGTGAGAAAATGTGCTTTCTGGAGATTTGAAAAGTATGTAGTGACGCGGACGCATGCTGTATGTGCACGCGTGGATTGGGAATTCTGACAATCCATGCACATGTGCAGCTGACGCGTACGCGTGGATGGCTAACATTGGACTAACAATGCTACCTCCAACGTAATGGCCAAAGTGTGTAATTCTGAGATCAAAATTTTGATTTTAAAAATGCACAATGTCGCGCACGCGTCCTTGGCGCATACGCGCAAGTTAGCTTTTGAACATCCACGCGCACGCGTATAGCATGCGTCCGCGTGGATCAGCCAACATTAGAGGGAACGTTGCCAGTCCAATGCTGATGGCAACATTCTTCTAAAGCTTTTAAAACTGGAAATTAGGATTTTTGCATCAACGTGCACGCGTACATCACGCGCACGCGTGGATGAGCATTTCTACCCCAAGTGCAGATGCGCAAAGCACGCGTACGCGTGGGTAGAAGAACGTTGGCACTCCAACATTGAGTCAAACATTGATGACAGCAAGCAGAACTGAATTTTAAAAGAAACCTTTGATTTAACGTTGGCCATCAAACGTTAGCTCCAACGTGAAGCATCAGGACTTGGCACATTTAAAGCAGAGCTCTTCTCAACAGCAAGGAAGCCCATTAGAGCAATCTCAACCCATGTTTTGGACGGAGATTCCTACTGAAACTCTGCCAATTTTCATTTTCTTTGTAAATTCAATTTTGCAATGTATCTTTCAATTCCATTTTCCATTTTGAGATCTATGAACAACTAAACCCTTTTCATTGGGTTAGGGAGCTCTATTGTAACTCAATGGATCAATAGTAGTTTTCATCTTCTTCTTCTTTCTTTTCTCTTGATTTTTGTTAGAAAACTTTCGATCTTAATTCAATTGGATAGTTGTCTTAACAGAGAAGCTATCTATAATTGGAATTCTTCGGATCCTTTAGAGAGGGATGAAGAATTCATGCTAGAATTGTTTTCTCACATTGGATTAGATTGAGAGTTGGATGGATATTATGACATTTAATCCTAACAATACTTTGATCTATGAATTTGTGTGGTATAATCAGTGGCCAAACTTCATCTCTTCCCATGAGCAGTTAAATCAACACATTGGGGAATTGTTCATTCTTTGAGAGATTGGTGAGCCAAGACATTGGGATCCAATCATCTAAGATTGCCAAGCAATGTCAATGAATGCATTGATTGAGGAAGAGATGAAAATGATTTGATCCGGAGAATTCAATATCTCCTAAAACCCAATGAATCCCCTACTCTGATCTACCCATTATCTTTACATTCTGTTCTTTAATTTCAAGCTTAATCCCCATTCCCATTTAATTTCCCGCAATTTAAGTTTCTGTCATTAAATTCCTTGCAATTTACTTTCTACACAGTTAATTTCTTGAAATTTAAGATTCCCGCCAAATTTTACATTCTGCAATCCCAATCTCAATTCCGATTTAGCTCAACTAGAACAATTCTCCAATTAAAGTTGCTCAACTAACCAATCCCTGTGAGATTTGACCTCACTCTATTATGAGCTTTTACTTGACGATAGTCTGGTACACTTGCCGACAAGAAAATTGTTGAGAGAGTTTTTGAGTGAATCAAGTTTATGGCACCATTGCCGGAGATTGGTTTTGTATTGACAATTACTAAATTGAAGGATAACTAGATTGAGCTTTTTTTCTTGTGTTAATTGAATTTCAATTTCTGCTATTTCATTTATTTTACAATTCTAGTCATTTTTTCGTATTTTTCTTTTCTTGCTTTACTTTCCAGGAAGCTAACCCACTAACCATTTGATAAATTACTCTAAACAAGCTAACTATACTCTGCTTTAGTGGACTCTATATTTGTTGTTTCTTATACTTGTTCATTGTATGACAGGTAGAAGAAAGGAAACCTCAACCTCTTTTGATAATGAACCGGAGAGGACCTTCCTTAGATTAAGGAGGGAAGCAAGAGGGAAGAAGGTTATTGGTGCAGAATAAGAGGAGGAAGACTTGCATATAGACATAGAGGATGATATTGACAACCATCATGAAGGAGAGGTGAACAATCATGCCAGAAGAGGTGCAGATAACCATGCTAGACAAGAGAGGAAAGTGCTGGGTTCCTACATCAATCCAAACCCAGGAAACTGTGGTAGCAGCATTCAAAAGCTAATCATCCATGCTAATAATTTTGAATTGAAGCCTCAGCTCATCACACTCGTCCAAAACAATTGTTCTTTTGGGGGAAGTGCACAAGAGGACCCTAATGAGCATCTCACTACATTCCTAAGGATCTGTGATACATTTAAATCTAATGATGTTCATCCTGACACCAATAGATTGCTACTGTTTCCATTCTCTTTGAAGGACAAAGCATCCAAGTTGCTGGAATCATTTCCTAAAGAAAGCTTGACAACCTGGGAAAGTGTGGTGAATAGATTCTTGGCAAGGTTCTACCCTCCTCAAAGAGTGAATAGACTGAGAAATGAGGTGCAGACATTCAGACAGCAAGATGGTGAAACCTTATATAAGGCTTGGGAGAGATTCAAAGATCTGACAAGGAAATAGCCCCTGATATGTTTAATGAGTGGGTGTAACTGCACATCTTTTATGAAGGGCTTTCCTATGAATCCAAGAAGGCTGTGGACCACTCATCTGGAGGATCCCTTAACAAGAAAAAGACTGTTGAAGAAGCCATTGATGTCATAGAAACAGTGGCTGACAATAAGTATTTCAATGCCTTAGAAAGAAGCAATAACAGAGGAGTCATGGAGTTGAACAACATGGATGCAATCCTGGCCTAAAATAAGATGATCACTAAGCAACTAGCTGAGCTAAACAAGCAAATAGAGAAGAATCATGCTGCAGCCATCCACACTCAACCATCACCTCAATTAGAGCCAAACACAAATGAAGGAGTTAAATGGGAGGAAGTCAACTACTTGGGAAATTTATCTAGGCAAGAATGATCCATATTCCAAGACCTATAACCCTGGTTGGAGGAACCATCCAAATTTTGGGTGGGGAAACCAACAAGCCCAAGGCCAAGACCATAAAACTCATAATTCCAACCAGAACACCTACCAACAATCCAATTCAATATCATATCAACACCCATACAACAAGCCTTCCCAACCACCATACCAAAAACAAAATAACCACTCTCAACAACTCCATCCCAACTAACCGTCAGCACATGATGATGACAGAATATCCAAAATTGAAGCTATGTTTGCACATCTCTGCAAGGAATATGAAGACATGAAAAACTTCAAGGAGGAGGTGAGAGCTAGTATAAAAAGTTGAGGAGAAACTATTAAGAAGCTTGAGTCTCAAGTGGGACATTTTTCACAACAGATTCCTAAGTCCATAGATAGCTTCCCCAGTGACACTGAGAAAAATTCAAGAGGGGAAATGAAGAAGGTGATATGGGAAGAATGTAAGGCAGTTACACTCACAATTGAAGAAAGCCTAGAGGAAGAGACCAACAAGCCAACAAAGCATGACCAAGGAAGTTCCCAGGAAATTTTGGAGAGAAAAGGACAAGGAAATGAACTGATACAAGGGAAAGAACAACAGAAGAAGGAAATTCTGAAACCTTACATGCCAAAGGTACCATTCTCCCAAAGATTCAGAGGTGGCGAGAAAGAGAAGTCATACTCAAGATTCCTAGACATGTTTGAATCCGTCGGTATCAACATACCTTTCATCAAAACTCTCCAACAGATGCCTAACTACATCAAGTGCATGAAGGAGTTGCTTACCAAGAAAGGAACCTTGAAAGGGGGATAAACAGTGATAATGAATAAAGAGTGTAGTGCCCTCATCAAGAAGGATCTACCTCTAAAGAAAAAAGATCTGGGGAGCTTTCATATCCCCTGTGCCATAGGAAATATAAGGATTGATAGAGGATTTTGTGATCTAGGAGCTAGCATAAATGTGATGTCTTTGTCTTTCATGAAGAAATTACAAATCAATGAATTGAAATCTACAGATGTAGTCATTCAATTGGCTGATAAGACTCAGAAGTAAACTGAAGGAGTAATTGAGAATATATTGGTCAAGGTGGTAAATTACTTCCTCCCCACTGACTTTGTTGTTTTGGACATGGAAGAAAGTTACCTCCATCCCATTATTCTTGGGAGACCATTTCTAGCCACTGCTAGAGCACTCATAGATGTGGAGCAGGGAGAGTTAATACTAAGAATACATGATGAACATCTCACTTTCCGTGTTTTTAAACCTACAACTAACTCTGAGTCAGGGCCTAAGGAGCTGAAGAATGATCACAACAAAGTGTCCATGGAAGAAAGCAACAGTGAACTAGAAATAGAACCCTTGAAACAATCCTTGGTGAACAAGCAAGAATTTCAAGAAACACAGCAACCAAGTGAACCCAAGGAAGAGCTGAAGCCACAAGAATCAAGAGGAGTAGTTAACAAGGACGTCCCAATCACAAGAGTCATTAGAGCGATACTGGAAGAAGAGGGAAGGGTAAGGAAAAAATCGCCAAGAGGATGGAGAAATAAGAAGATCTCTACAAAAGCTTTTTTCCCCTGGAGACAAGGTGATATTAGCCCACCATCTACCAACCCCTCCCAACCTTCCAACCATTCCATGTTAGTTACCTCAGGTGTTCACAATCAGAAAGATCCTGTCAAGGAATCATGTGGAGAAAGCTTCACTGTGTGAAGAGAGCACATAAGGCACTACAATACACCCTGACAAGGAACAATCGTCAAGCTAATGATGCTAAAGAAGTGCTCCATGGGAGGTAGACCATGATTTATTTTCCTTGATTTTAAAGCTTCAGTGTGAATAAAATTGGTTTCTCTAACATAAGTTCAAGCTTTCATGAACAAATTTGACAACTAGACATGACATTTTGAAGAATATGATCCAACTCTAAGTTTGGTGTGCCTACAGGCATACTAATATGCTTTTCAAGGATAATATTGCTACTGTGACATGTGCATAATTGTGCTCTTGGAAGTCATAGCCAAACATTAAGTTTGGTGTCTTATTGATGACTTGCATCATTTACCCTTCTTTCTTGCATAAAAAGACCATAAAAGAGCACAAATCTCATTTGATCAGTACAATTCATGCATTATTTGGTGAATATTATGGTACACTACTTTGAGATGAGTTGTGCTAAATTGCAGGTGAAAAAGGTATCAAAAATGGGAAAATGACAAACAAGAAGCTGGGCGTGTGAGACTGGCGTGTCACTTGGGGGCAAACGCCACAAAAATGCACTGGCGTGGTACGCTAGGAGCTAAGCGTGGCACGCCAGTACTAAATTCTAGAAGGGAGATCCAAGCATGCATGTGGGAGTGGCACGCCAGGGACTAGGCGTGGCACGCTAGTACAAAATTTCAGAGAGCAAAATGGAGGAAACAAAAGGGGCGTGGCACGCCATGTTGGGCGTGGCACGCCTGACCCATCAACTACTATGGGCGTGCCACTTGAAGTCAAAGGTGTGGCATGCCAACTCACTACCTCAAGAAGAACGTCCACTACGGCGTGCCACTTGGTGTCGAAGGCGTGGCACGCCAGCTCCAAAAAGTCACTTTGGCGTGCCACTTGAAGACCCAGGCGTGGCACGCCAAGCTTGAAGAATGCACAAATACATGGACGTGCCACTTGAGCAGTATGGCGTGGTGATGGTGTTTTTGTGGAAAAACGAGTTTCCAACACACAAATCCAACCGGCAAGTGTACCGGGTCGCATCAAGTAATAATAACTCACAAGAGTGAGGTCGATCCCACAGGGATTGATAGATCAAGCAACTTTAGTGGGTGATTAGTTTAGTCAAGCTAACATTTAAGTGAGAATTGTGGCAGCAAAATGTAAATAGCAATGAACTTAAATTGCATAATGTAAATGGGCAGGAAGCTTAAAGAACAAGAAAGTAAAAGAGCTGAAACTTAAATTGGATCTCAGGGGTGGAGGAGACTAGAAAACAAGTCTAGATCTCAATTCCTTCCTTTATCCAACAAGAACAATTGCAAAAGAAATAAAGGAAAGCAAATTGCAGAAATCGTAGAAGAAGAAGAAATGAACAGAAAGTAGAATTCAATTATGCAGAAAATTAAAGAAGAGATCTCAAGGTGAGATTGAAACAGAAGTTCTTCAATTCTTCACCTAAGATCCAAAGCAAGAATGAAAACTAAGAGAGCTTTCTAATGGAGCTGCACTCAAATATTCTCTAATGGGGCTCCCCACAATAGATGAAAATGATGCCTTTATATAGGCTTTAAAAATGAAAAATGAAAATGAAATTAAAACAAATTACAAAAATGAAAATCCTAATTTAATTGATCCATGTGCCTTTGAGTGATGATGTGGGCTTAGCTTGCTTTGGATTTGAGGAGAAATGGGTTTGGTTGGCCTTGTTTCAATTTGGTGAGGAATTGAATTAAATTGAATTTTGGTTGATTTTTGGCCCATAACACTCCCAGGAGGCTGCCTTGCCCTTGTGGAGGGCAGGGCAGGATTTGGTGCGTGCGTCCTTGGTGCGAGCGTGGTGTGGGCTTGGAGTGTGAAGATGCTGCCCTGCCCTTGCGGAGGGCAGGGCAGAAAAATCTGGTGCACCAATTTGGTGCTTGTGCGTGCTGCTGGTGCTGCCGAAGCCTTCTTTGGTGCGCCAATCTGGTGCGTATGTGTGCATCACAAAATGCTGCCCTGCCCTCCTCCAAAAGATGAAGTTCCAAATTCGAAACTTGGTGGATGCACACGCTACTCCTTTTCCTTGGTTTATTTTTGCTTATTTTTGGCCCTTAAAGATGCCTTTCGTTCCTGCCCCAATTGGACGCCAAAAATGGATTTCTATATATTGTTGGAAAGCTCTGAATGTCAGCTTTCCAACGCAACTGGAAGCACATCAATCGGACATCTGTAGCTCAAGTTATAATCTACTTTCCAATGTCATTGGGAGCGCGTAGTTTGGAGCTTCACAGCTCGAGTTATACTCTATCGAAGGTGCAGAGGTCAGCTGGCCTTACTACATGTTGACACCATGTTCATCTATGCACTTTCGGGGCAGTTGTCTCCCTCAGATTTAGTGTCCACCATGCAGTGCCATATATGCTTGGAAAGCTCTAGATGTATACTTTCCAATTCCACTAGAATCACCTCATTTGGAGTTTTGTAGCTCAAGTTTTTTTTTTGGAATGTGAAGAGGTCGTATGATTCTTCTTTTTAGTGCTTTTATTGCTTCTTCTTCTATTATTTCCTACAAGATTTATAAAATTAAAAGATCAAGAAAATATATCATTTAAGCACAAAAGCATTTAATATTTAAACACAAATCATCAATTTCTTGTATGAAAAAGCATAGAAAATGGGTATATGGTGACTTGTCATCACAACACCAAACTTAAACCTTGCTTGTCCCCAAGCAAGAAAAGGATCATGCAATAGAAATTGACAATCCAAGGTTAGAAGAATAGCAAGTTAATGTTCATGGCAAGCTAGCTTTTTATGCATGCTACAATCACAAAAGAAATGTAAATGATTGATGCTTCTATCTAGCTCACTTTATGAAATCTTTTTCTTATAATTCTTCCTTGAAACAAACTTTTGATTTTTTTTTTTTAGCTTCTCCTTTTGGGTGCTTTGCCCCATGAGTTAATAACCATTTTTTTTCTTTTCTTGACTCTCTAATCATTGATGCTCAGAGCCTTGAGCTTTGAGGGAGTGCTTTTGCACTTGAGCCTAGCCTTGACTTCTAAGTGTTTTGTTTTCAAGCATTTGGCTTGATATATAAACACCACAAGCACTTAGCAAATAAATTGCCATTGGTACTCAGAGCCTTCAGCTTCCTCATTCATTCCCTTTTTCTTTTCTTGCTTTAATTGTATTTGCTTCTTCAAGGTTTTCATGATTTCAAAAGATTTCACAAAATATACTAGATGAAAAACTTCAATTAGATAAAATCCAATGCAATTGAGCAACAATCAATCATACTAGCTTTCCAATACTTGTACGCACATGCTAAATTCTTCTTTAATTACTTGTTTGTTTATGATCATGATGCGTTTTTTTGCTTTTGAATTCACAAAGCTCAAGTTGGTAGTTATAATGCCACAGCAACATGTTACAAATCAAAATTTAGCCTATGCTTATTCATACCACACATGCATACAAAGAAGATAATGTGACAATCATGCAATTTAAAGTGCTAGAAACAAATGAGAGGAAAAGGAACTTTACAACCTTGTAGTCCATCTTCTCAATTGTTGTCATTTTCCTCCCATTCTTCTCCTTCCCATACCAAATCAGAATGCTTGCTCTTCCTTAAGCAACAATTAGAACAATGGTGGTGGGGTCTAAAATGGATCATGAATGTCTCACACAAAAGGATGTCAGTAGCATATGTGTTTAGGCAAGCAAGATTAAGATAACAATCAAGGCACAGAGAAATAAAAACACTATGATCACAAACATAAGATGGTGTGCATGATACATTGCATAAAAAAATATAAGTGGCACACCAAACTTAGTGTGACACTTTCACTTGGAATTGATGCAAGTATCTTGTAAGGATTGGAACCAAATTTTGTTGCATAGCAACACCAAACTTAGAATACAACCATATGTCAATTTATTTGAATTAAAACTAAACAAAAGAAACTGTTATATGTTAAATACAATCACCAAGCCAAGAATATGTCATGAATAAGGATCTATTGGTGATATATTAACAAAAACAGTTAAGAAGCAAAATAAGTGGAAGTATTAAAAATAAAGAAATAATTAAAGTAAACAGAATAATAAAGTGTCAAACCAAAAGAAAAACAACACTGCAAAGGCTTTATGATTATGCAGACAAGTGGTGTTGCTTAATGAATTGCATAGAGAATTAAGTGGCACACCAAACTTAGAATCTTAGTGTGTCACTTCCATTTTTGATTTGATGCAATTATCCAAAAAGATTGAAAACAAGTTGTTGCAAGACAACACCAAACTTAGAATGTAACCATATGCCCATTTATTGAATTTAAACAAAGTAAAAAAACGAAAACAAAGCATAGAAGAAATTATACCTACGGTTGGGTTACCTCCCAACAAGTGCTCTTTTAGTGTCATTAGCTTGACATGTTGTTCTTCACTTTCTTCCTCTTCTTCCAATTGGTTAAGAGGAATGACTTCAAGGGGGGAGAAGTTTCAGCTCTTATCCCCTTTCTTGGTTTCCTCTCAGCAAGCTTTCTTTTGAAATTGGCTTGGTTGAGCTTGCTTGCTGACTTAGGGACCGGATTGTTTGCAGTTGACCTTCTCTTGAATGTTGTCCTTGGTATCTTGGTCACAATCCTCTTCTTGGTGCTTTTGTTAATTGCCTTCACTTCTTGGATGTCAAGACTTGGTTGCTGTGTGATTTTTGGAGTTTTATCTTCATCCAGAGCCTTCTGAGTTGGTGGTTCAATGAGCCCTTCCTCTTTCTTCGTTGCACTCAACAACTGAGCTAACCTTACTTCCATGTTTTTGAGGGACTTTTCTTGTTCTTCCCAGTGCTTATTTGTCTCCTCGGAGGTTTGTTGATCTTCCCAAGCTTTCTTCATCTCCTCTTCATACCTTTCAATCATGGATTCAAGTGTTGAGGTATTTTGGTCCAGGGAAGTTTGTGAAGGCTGTGAGTGTTCAGGTTCTCTTGTCATCTCAAGTACAGTTTCAGGTTCAAATATTTCCACCATATCTTCCTTCTTTGCAATTTCACTTGATGCAGTAGCCTCTTCCTCTTGTTTTTCCTCCTTCTTCGTTGCACTCACCACTTGAGCTAGCTGCACTTCCATGTTTTTAAGGAAGTTTTCTTGTTCTTTCCAGACTTTCATTGTCTCCTCCACATATTTTTTGAACATGGACTCAAGCTTTGAGAGCCTTGAGTGGTTCATGGAAGTTTATGTGGGTGGTGAGTTTTGAAAGATATGCGGTCGGTGCGGACCCAAAACCAAAGGAAAATGACGGCGCAGAGGCTGCAGAGGAGGAAGGTGTGGAGCCAAAGCCGAAGGAGGGTGCGGTAGTAGTAGCGCCGCCGCTTCCTCCTACGATGGAGGATGAAGAAGCGAATGAGAAAGAGAATGGATGATGGTGTTGTTGTGGAAAAATGAATTTCCAACACACAAATCCAACCGGCAAGTGTACCGGGTCGCATCAAGTAATAATAACTCACATGAGTGAGGTCGATCCCACAGGGATTGATGGATCAAGCAACTTTAGTGGGTGATTAGTTTAGTCAAGCTAACATTTAAGTGAGAATTGTGGCAGCAAAATGTAAATAGCAATGAACTTAAATTGCAGAATGTAAATGGGCAGGAAGCTTAAAGAACAAGAAAGTAAAAGAGCTGAAACTTAAATTGCAAGAAATGTAAATTGCATTAAATGTAAAGGGGGTTGGGTGCTGGAAATTAAAGAGAGTAGTAAAGCAAAGCGTAGAACAATTGTAGGGAGATTAACTTGCAGGAAAGTAATTTGGGATCATGAACAGAAATGTAAAATAAAGAACAAGTGCAGAAGAATTAAATTGCTTGAAAGTAAATTGAAAGCCAATGGAACAGTAAAAACAGAAGAGCTGCCAAGAACTCAACTCAATTGTAAAATAAAATTGAAGATCTCAAGGAATCAAAGAGACTAGAAAACAAGTCTAGATCTCACTTCCTTCCTTGATCCAACAAGAACAATTGCAAAAGAAATAAAGAAAGCAAATTGCAGAATCGCAGAAGAAGAAGAAATGAATAGAAAGTAGAATTCAATTATGCAGAAAATTAAAGAAGAGATCTCAAGGTGAGATTGAAACAGAAGTTCTTCAATTCTTCACCTAAGATCCAAAGCAAGAATGAAAACTAAGAGAGCTTTCTAATGGAGCTGCACTCAAATATTCTCTAATGGGGCTCCCTACAATATATGAAAATGATGCCTTTATATAGACTTTAAAAATGAAAAATGAAATTAAAACAAATTACAATTAAAATAAAAATCCTAATCTAATTTATCCATGTGCCTTTGAGTGATGATGTGGGCTTTGCTTGCTTTGGATTTGAGGAGAGATGGGTCTTGGATGGCCTTGGTTCAATTGGTGAAGATTTGAGTTCAAAGGGAATTTGAATTGAATTTTGGCCCAT
>NW_026264910.1:222533-233271 GCF_000817695.3 Arachis duranensis
AGGGCAGTGTTTCCAAAAGATGAAGTTCCAAGTTCGAAACTTGGTGGATGCACACGCTACTCCTTTTCCTTGGTTTATTTTTGCTTATTTTTGGCCCTTAAAGATGCCTTTCGTTCCTGCCTCAATTGGACGCCAAATATGGATTTCTATATATCGTTGGAAAGCTCTGAATGTCAGCTTTCCAACGCAACTGGAAGCACATCAATCGGACATCTGTAGCTCAAGTTATAATCCTTTGAAGTAGGCATGGTCATGCTGTGAGCGCCCAGATTTTAACTTAGCCAAAATTTGCTTCATCCTCACTTTGCTTCATTATGATTCTGCCCTGCCCTTGGCAAGGGAAGGGCAGTGTGCGTACTGGGTGTTTTCCTCTTTGATTTTGTCATGGGCCACGCTTTTAAAAGCGTGGCCTAAGGCTCCAAAGTGTGCTCCAACTTCAAAGTGTGTCCCAAAGCTCTTTTTTTTCTCCTTTTTTGTGCTTCTTTGCTTCTTTTTCTTCTTTTTTTTTCTACAAGATTTATAAAATTAAAAGATCAAGAAAATATATCATTTAAGCACAAAAGCATTTAATATTTAAACACAAATCATCAATTTCTTGTATGAAAAAGCATAGAAAATGGGTATATGATGACTTGTCATCACGTGGCACGCTGGTACAATGATCCAGAGAATGGGCTGAAGGTAATTGAAGACTGGGCGTGCCACTTGAAGTCGAAGGCGTGGCACGCCAACCTCTCAATCTCACTTGGGTGTGCCACTTGAAGTCGAAGGCGTGGCAGGCCAACCTCTCAACCTTACTTGGGCGTGCCACTTAGTGTCGAAGGCGTGGCACACCAATTCCAAAAAGTCACTTTGACGTGCCACTTGAAGGACAAGGCGTGGCACGCCACTTACTCGAGTGAGACAAGATCATGGGCGTGGCACGCCAACCTTTAGGTGTGGCACGCTGGTATAAGTTTCCAGAGAAGGTGGAAGAGGCCAATTACATGGGACGTGCCACTTGCAATCGAAGGCGTGGCACGCCAATCACTATTCTTAACTTAGGCGTGCCACTTGAGCAACCAGGCGTGGCACACCAGTGTCATTCAGAGGCTAAAGTATCATTGGGGCATGCCACTTGAGTTCGTGGCATGGCACGCCAAACAGAGGAACCACTCACTCACAAAGGGGCGTGGCACGCCAGATCCTGGGCGTGCCACGCTAGTTCAAGTTTCCAGAGGCAAACAAAGTGAAAAAATTGAAGGGCGTGACACTTGAGCTCGAAGGCATGGCACGCTGACACAATAATGCCACTATGGCGTGCCACTTGAGTTTGAAGGCGTGGCATGCCAAGTTGACAAGGGACGAGCGTGCCACTTGAAGGATTGGGCGTGGCACGCCAAGCCATTTTGAAGGGCACGTGACACACCGATTAAGTGCCAGCCACACGCCAGCTAAGGAGTCATGTTTATTGAGTGTTTTCTTTCCCTCCAAAATGTAATTTCCCTTTTTCACTTTTGTAATTTCTTTATTTTCACTAGGAGTAGTATAAATACCCCCAAAAAGTATTGAAGAGGGGTTAAGCAGTTAGTTCTAGATCCACTTTTACACTACACTTTTGAGTACTTTTCAAGCTATGAGTAGCTAACTTTCCTCTCATTGAGAGAGGGAGCTCTATTGTACTTGATGGATTGAAATAGTGAAATTCTTCTTCTCTTAATTTGCTAGGAGGAATTTCGTTTTTAATGCTTAGTGTTCAATTATCTTGGGAAAGAGATTGAATGCAATTGGGTTTCATGGGAACCTTGGGAAAGGAAACATGAAACCATGCTTGAAATCCCTTCTCACACTTGAGTAGATTATGGGTTTTAGTGATGGGATACGTGACATATAATCCCTCCTCTACCTGGACCTACAAGGGTGTGTGGTATAATCAGGGACCAAGCATATCTCTCTTCATGAGCAATTAGACCAAGGAATTGGCTATTGATCAAGATCTGAGAGATTGAGTTACCAAGGGATTGGGGATCAATCAATCATGATTTCCAAGTAGTCAGTGAGTTGCATGATTGAAGAGGATCTAAGCTAGATTTGATCCAAAGAGACAACATCTCCCAATATCAATGAATTTTATCTATCCATTTCTTTATAGCTTAATTTTACATTCAGCAATTCCCCATTCCCATTTACACTCAAGTCATTTATGATTCAGCACTTTACATTCTGCAACTTCTAATTCTGCACTTTATTGTTTTTCTTTATATTCTAGTAATTTACATTTATGCCATTTACAATTCTGCACTTCACAATCTTATTGATCCGCTTGACTAATTCGTCAATCAATTAAAACTACTTGGATTTACCAATCTCTGTGGTTACGATCCCACTCTACTGTGGGTTATTACTTGGTGATAACTTTGGTGCGCTTGCCAAAAGAACTTATTCACTAAAATTTTAAAAGGGGTAGTGAATTTGGGTCATCAAGTTTTATGGCGCCGTTGCCATGGATTGGCTTAAATTTGACAGTGATTAAATTGATTGGAGAGCTAGATTAAGCAATTTACTTTCCCTGTTATTTTAATTTCTTTTATTTAGCATTTTTATTTTTTTTTTAGCTCTATTTCTTTCTTCTTTGATTATCCACATTTCCACCCTTTTAACTGTTTGATCAATTGCAGCACTCACACTAACAACCACTCTAACAAAGTAATTCATTCACCCACTTTCTTTCTTGCTTTTTGTCTTGATTGATTGTATGACAGGTAGAAAAAGCGAAGCTTCAACTTCCTTTGATTCTAAACCTGAGAGAACCTTCTTTAGATTAAGGAGGGAAGTAAGAGGGAAGAGAGTCGTTGGTGCTGAGGAAGAGGAAGAGTATTTTGAAATAAACATAGAGGAGAATATGGAGAATCATCATGAGGAAGAAGTTCATAACCATGCCAGGGGAGGCCCAGTCAATCATGATGGGCAAGAAAGGAGAGTCTTAGGCTCTTACATCAACCCAAACCCAGGGAATTATGGCAGCAGCATCCTAAAACCAACAATTCATGCCAATAACTTTGTGCTGAAGCCTAAGCTCATCACACTTGTTCAGAATAATTGCTCATATGGAGGAAGTGCCCAAAAAGATCCTAATCAACATCTCAGCACATTCTTGAGGATATGTGATACTGTAAAGTCTAACGGGGTACACCCTGACATCTACAAACTACTCTTGTTCCCTTTCTCACTCAGAGATAAGGTAGCAAAGTGGTTGGAATCATTCCCCAAGGATAGCCTAACTACATGGGAGGAGGTCATGAACAGATTCCTTGCAAGATTTTACCCTCCACAAAGAATCAATAGGCTGAGAGCTGAGGTGCAAACTTCCAGACAACAAGATGGAAAAATACTCTATGAGGCCTGGGAGAGATTCAAAGATCTAACAAGAAGATGCCCACCAGAAATATTCAATGAATGGGTACAACTACATATCTTTTATGAGGGACTATCCTATGAAGCAAAGAAGGTACTGGATTACTCTTCAGGAGGCTCACTCAACAAAAATAAAATCATTGAAGAGGCTGTAGACATCATTGAGACTATAGTTGAAAATGAGTATTTCTACGCTTCAGAAAGGACTCAGAAGAAGGGAGTGCTAGAACTCAATTATGTAGATGCTTTGTTAGCTCAGAACAAGGCAATTGCAGCACAAATAGCAGCCTTAACCAAAAGAATGGAGGCCAACCAAGCCTCAGTCATTCAAGACCAAACTCCTCAACAAGAAGGAAATGCATCAAAATCTGAAGGTGACTGGAAATAAGTCAATTATGTGCACAATTCATCCAGAACACCATATGACCCACACTCTAAGACATACAACCCATGTTGGATGAACCACTCAAACTTTGGGTGAGAAAATCAATAAAACCACAACCAAGACCACAACAAGCCTTATCCATCAAATCAACAAAACCGCAACCTCAACCATCAAACAGGGAACCATAGATCCTACCATAACTCACAAAACACAGCCTACCATAACAACCAACCCATACACAATAACCTCAGTCAAGATGCACCATCCTCAACTATGCAACCATGCAAAATCAAGAGCAACTTCGAGAGGATGGAGGCTGCAAAAGCACAGCTATCATCCCAAATTTTAGGGGCATTCTCCTCCCTCATGGACAGACAAGCACAAACTAACAAAAGGATAGATGCTAATCAAGAGGAATACAGGTCAAATCTAAAAAATCAAGGTGCCACAAGTGGGAATTTTGTCCAAGCAAATTCCACTTTCCACACACACATTTTCCAGCGATACCATGGCTAACCAAAGAGGGGAATGAAAAGCCATAACTCTAAGAAGTGGGAAGGTTGTAGAGGAAAGAGCCCCAAGCAAAGATAATCATGAAGAGGTTGCACGAAAACATGGAAACGAGGATGAAAGGGAGACCCTAGTTTCACCTCTACCAAAACTTGTTTTGAAGCCTTATGTGCCAAAGGCACCATACTCACAAAGATTGAGAAAATATGGGAAGGATGGTCAGTTCTCTAAGTTCCTAGAGATCTTCAAGAGGCTCCAAATCAACATACCATTTGCTGAGGCATTAGAATAAATGCCACTCTATGCCAAGTTCTTGAAGGAGCTTATAACCAAAAAGAGGAACTGGGAGGAAAAAGAAACCATAGTATTGACTAAAGAGTGTAGCGCCATCATACAGAAAAAGTTGCCTCAAAAACTGAAAGACCCAAGGAGTTTTCAAATCCCCTGCATCATAGGGAACATCGCTATTGAGAAAGCTTTGTGTGATTTGGGAGCTAGCATAAATCTCTTGTCCCTAACCTTGATGAGAAGGATGAAGATTGAGGAACCCAAGCCAACAAGAATGGAACTCCAATTGGCTGACAGAACATTTAAGTTTCCACATGGGGTGGTAGAAGACTTGCTAGTGAAAGTGGGAGAGTTCATTTTCCCTATTGGTTTTGTTGTGCTAGACATGGAAGAAGAAACCAACACATCAATTATCCTAGGAAGACCATTTCTAGCTACTGCTGGAGCCATCATTGATGTGCAGAAAGGGGAATTAGTCTTGAGATTGCATGAAGAGAAAATGGTCTTCAACATCTTCAAAGCAATGAGTTACCCCAAGGAACCCATAGGAGAATGCATGCTGGTAGACACCATGGAACAGATAGTTCAAGAAGTTATGGGAGAAGAACAATGCAAAGAAAATATTGAGCTGGAGCAAGCATCAGATGGAAACTACTACAAGCAACCATGAGGAACTCAATCATGCCAACTACCACAGACAACAAAGATGCAGAGTCACCAAAACTAGAGCTGAAAGCCTTACCACCCAGCTTGAAGTATGCATATCTGGGTGCTAACAACACTTACCCAGTAATCATAAATTCAACTCTGAGTAAAGAACAAGAAGAAGAACTTATCCAAGTGCTGAGACAACACAAGGATGCCATAGGCTGGACACTTTTAGATTTAAAGGGGATCAGCCCTTGAATGTGCATGCATAAAATCTTACTTGAAGAGGATGCCAAACCCTCAAGACAGCAACAAATGAGGCTGAACCCAACTATGAATGAAGTGGTTCAGAAAGAAGTGTTGAAGTTGTGGCAAGCAGGGGTGATCTACCCCATCTCAGACAGCCCTTGGGTAAGCCCAGTGCAAGTAGTTCCTAAGAAGGGAGGGATCACTGTTGTGGCAAATGAGAAGAATGAATTGAAACCCACAAGAACGGTGACCGAATGGCGTATGTGCATTGACTACCGGAAACCTAATGAAGCCACCCGGAAGGATCACTTTCCCTTACCATTCACGGACTAGATACTTGAAAGATTAGCAGGACATGAGTACTACTATTTTCTGGACAGATATTCGGGCTATAATCAGATTGTTGTAGAACCCAAGGATCAAGAAAAAACTTTTTTACTTGTCCATACGGTGTTTTTGCTTATAGGAGGATGCCCTTTGGATTGTGCAATGCACCTGCCACATTCCAAAGGTGCATGCTCTCCATTTTTTTAGATATGATTGAGAAGTTCATAGAAGTATTTATGGATGATTTTTCTGTGTTTGGAGACTCATATTCTGATTGCCTATACCATCTTTCTCTTGTGCTAAAAAGGTGTTAAGAAACTAACCTGGTTTTAAACTGGAAAAAGTGCCACTTTATGGTGACTGAAGGAGTGGTTCTTGGTCACAAGATCTCAAAAGATGGTATAGAGGTAGATAGAGCAAAAGTGGAAGTAATTGAAAAACTACCTCCACCTTACAATGTCAAAGCAATCAGAAGCTTTTTGGGACATGCTGGGTTCTATAGGAGGTTTATTAAAGATTTTTCACAAATTGCAAAACCCCTTAGTAACCTACTTGTCTCAAATACTCCTTTTGTTTTTGATAGAGAATGCATGGTAGCCTTTGATGAACTCAAAAAGAGACTGTCCTCTGCACCTATTATAGCACCACCAAGTTGGGATCTTCCCTTTGAACTAATATGTGATGCATCTGATTTTGCTGTTGGTGCTGTTCTAGGACAGAGGAAAGATAAGCTAGTACATGTAATCTACTATGCTAGCAAGGTCCTTAATGAGAATCAAAGAAACTATACCACCACAGAGAAAGAACTTTTAGCCATAGTTTCTGCTTTTGAGAAGTTTAGATCATATCTCATTGGCTCAAAAGTAATTGTGTTCACTGATCATGCAGCACTCAAATACTTGCTTACCAAACAAGAATCTAAGCCCAGATTGATAAGGTGGATCTTGCTGCTCTAAAAATTCGATATTGAGATTAAAGATAGGAGCGGACCAGAGAACAAGGTAGCTGACCACCTCTCAAGGATTCCACAAGAAGAAGAAATGGAGCAAGTAGCAGTAAATGAAAGCTTCCCTGATGAACAATTGATGATGATTCGAGTAGCCCCTTGGTTCACAGACATAGCTAACTTCAAAGCTATTGGGGAGCTACCAACTAACATCAATAAGCACATGAGGAGGAAGCTAATCAAGGATGCCAAACACTACATATGGGATGACCCCTACTTGTTCAAAAAGTGTACTGATGGTGTCCTAAGAAGGTGTATATCCCATGAAGAAGGGCAGGAAGTATTATGGCAGTGCCATGGGTCAGCATATAGAGGTCACTTCAGTGGAGAAAGGACAACAGCAAAGGTGCTCAAATCTGGATTTTATTGGCCAACAGTTTTTAAGGATGCCAAGAAAATGGTGTCAAGGTGTGATAAATGTCAAAGAGCTGGTAATCTAACTAAGAGGAATGAGATGCCACAGTAATACACACTAGAGCTGGAACTATTTGATGTATGGGGAATAAATTTCATGGGACCCTTCCCAACCTCCTACTCAAATAGCTACATATTAGTAGTTGTTGATTATATTTCAAGATGGGTAGAGGCCATAGCTACTACAACAAATGAAAACAAGGTTGTGATAAGCTTCTTGAAAAGGAATATCTTCAGCAGATTTAGAGTTCCCAGAGCTCTCATTAGTGATGGAGGATCACACTTCTGCAACAAACAATTAGAAGCACTCCTTCTCAGATCTAGAATCAAACACAAAGTGGGAACTCCATACCACCCACAGACCAATGGGTAAGTCGAGATCTCCATCAGAGAGGTGAAATGAATACTTGAAAAAATTGTTGGAAGTTCAGCAAAGGACTGGTCTAGGAATCTAGACGATGTTCTTTGGGCCTACAAGACGGCCTTCAAAACTCCCATTGGGATGTTACCATCCCAACTAGTATTTGGCAAGGCTTGCCACTTTCCAGTTGAACTGGAGCACAGAGCCTTCTGGGCTCTAAATCTACTCAATTTTGATGAGCAAGCCGCTGGAGAAAAGAGATTAATGTAACTCAATAAACTGGAAGAGTTTAGAAATCAAGCATATGAGAATGCAAAAATCTACAAAGAAAATACAAAAAGGTGGCATGACCAAAAGATAGCAAGGAGAGAGTTCACTGAAGGGCAGAAGGTGTTACTCTACAACTCAAGACTCAAGTTCTTCCTTGGAAAACTTAAGTCTTGATGGTCAGGACCTTTTACCATACTCAAAGTGTTTCCCTATGGTCATGTGGAGCTCATGGAAGACAAGACTCAGAGAACTTTTTCTGTCAATGGCCATAGTCTCAAACAATACTTGGGAGGCTCCTTGGAGGAGCAGAGAGTCAGCTACAAGCTCAGTTAAAGATGAGGGAATGTCAAGCTAATGACAATAAAGAAGCGCTAGTTGGGAGGCACCCTAACACTTTATCCGTTTTGATTTAATGGCTTTTCTTAGATGTAGTTTAAATTCTGTGAATTAGATAGCTTAATTTTCAGTAATTAGGATTAGTTTACAATTGTAGATTAGGAAGTTTGATGTTAGCTGTGATAGTTAGATCTTCTTTACACTCTTTTATTTCTTTTTATTTGGGATTTGCAACTTGATGAATGCATAACTAATGATGAGTGAATGAGCTGAGAACTAGCTAAAGTCCTAAGTTTGGTGTGGCCTCTCACCCACTTAATCTAGGCTTACAAACAATTAACAAGTTTGATTTTGAAGAGTTAGCCCAGAGATTAAGTTTGGTGTGGCCACCACCAATGATAACATAGTAGCGCAAGTCACCCAATTTGAAAGCACTTAATGTTTTGGGTAAGAACATGAGTGTGATTTAATGAGTTCAAAGGAGTTTGGAATCAAAAGAAAATGAAAAGATTGATGTTATTCCACTTTTATAAACACATAAAATACACAATGATGAAAGCAATTTATTAAGATGCCAAAGAATTAAGTTTGGTGTCCCAAGGGACACCCATCAGTTGCAACCCAATTTATTCTTGATGAGAAGGAATGTGAAGGGGTTATTTTATCATCACTAATGGGTTCAGTTTCAATTTCAGGAGGGAAGATGGGGCCTACATGGTAAACAACTCACAAAACAAGGAAGTCAAAGTGTACTTGCACTTTGGTACTCAACACACGTAGAAGACACAGTGAGAAAAGAGATGGCGCCTCTTCCCACGCTAGACGCCACTTCCCAAAGTGGGAAAACATTTAATCCCTTTTATTTCCCACCTTCTGACAACATCATTCACCCATTATAAAAGCGTCACTCCTCATCTCCTATCCCACTTCAACAACCCCTACAACACTCACCTTCGCATCTCCTTTCATCATCTACTATCCCCTAATTTCTTTATTTCTTCTTGATTGGGACAATCAAGTCCTATGTTTGGTGTTGGAGTAAAACCTTGTTTTGCCTTCTCTTTCTTTCAACCCCTCTTTTTTTCACACTCTCCCAACCTAATGGCACCACCAAAAAGCTCAGCCTCAAAGAAAAGAAGAACCAGGGAACAAACCTCTGGATCCTCAAGCTCTTTCAATACCTACAAGTTCCTCTCCGCATTCAACCAAAACCAATTTTATGGTTGGTTGTGTGAGAGGGAAATCATTCTAGAAGTTGGATTCTAACTCGGGAGAAATGAGCACATTGAGATCAATATTGAGATTGAATAGAGGAGTTGGTCACTCCTATGCAACCCACCAAGGAAAGTGGTAGAAATCTTGGTGAGGGAGTTCTATGCCAACGCGGTACCTCAACCAGGGCAACAATATGGCTACATTAGCTATGTGAGGGAGAAATCCATTGACTATATCCCCTCTAACATAGAAAGAATGCTAATGGTAAAGAGGACAAGCTCCATTCGAAGCTATAAAGAGAGAATGAAGCAACAAGACCCTGGGTTTGAGGAGATTTTGAGCGAAATATGTGTGATGAATGTGCAGTGGATCAATGACAAGGATGGGATACCTAACCAATTGAGGAGAAGAGATTTGAGCCGCCAAGCTAGAGGGTGGCTAGAATTTGTTGGAAGTCCCTAATCCCCACATCCAACACATCAGAGGTGACCAAGGAGAAAGCTGTGCTCATCTACAACATCATGAAAGGAGAGAACATCAATATGGGGGAGATTGTAGAACCTATGCACAATTACTCAAGAGGGGGGGTGAATTGAGTATTGCAACAACGATGAATCTTTTTAATAAAATTAAAGACAATATACAAAAGTGTTATTGTACTAGTATTTTTCCAAGAGCTTAACTCAATTGCTAAGCATTTATAAGGAGCTTTTACTTTCCAATAGACACCAACTCAAATAAATTGATCAAGCTTTTCACCAATCGGACTTAAGCCACTCCTTAAGTACTTACGAAGCTACTTTACGATCACAATTTATTTGCTTAAAGGTAAAAGACAATAATATTGAAGAGATGAGTTTGGAGAGATGCAAACGCTATTTAGAGTGGTTCGGCACAATCCTTGTCCTACGTCCACTTTCTTTCTCAATCGCAATTGAGAAGTTCCACTATTGCCAAGCTTCAAGGTGCTCGCGCAAAACCTTTTACAATCCGAGTCCTTAGTTTCTAACACCTCACGGTATATGATCACCACTCGTATACTAACCCACTCCACTTAGAGATACCTTCTCTAAGATTTGCCTTGAGTACTTAGTATACCTCTTTGGTATCCTCACCGACTATAGTGTTTATAACTCTTGACTCAACCTTGGAGATCACACTCCAATTTACAAGGTGTACAAGAAAACAATTCTCAGAGAATTGTTGAGATGAAATGAGTACTCTCTAGAAGAGTGTATGATTACAAGTTTAGCACTATTGAACCAATTGATATTGCTCTCTCAAATAGTGTATTATAAAAAATGTGTAGAATGAAAGAATATGAACAAGATAGTTT
>NW_026264910.1:236676-274484 GCF_000817695.3 Arachis duranensis
AGATGAGTTTGGAGAGAAGCAAACGCTATTTAGAGTGGTTCGGCACAATCCTTGTCCTACGTCCACTTTCTTTCTCAATCGCAATTGAGAAGTTCCACTATTGCCAAGCTTCAAGGTGCTCGCGCAAAACCTTTTACAATCCGAGTCCTTAGTTTCTAACACCTCACGGTATATGATCACCACTCGTATACTAACCCACTCCACTTAGAGATACCTTCTCTAAGATTTGCCTTGAGTACTTAGTATACCTCTTTGGTATCCTCACCGACTATAGTGTTTATAACTCTTGACTCAACCTTGGAGATCACACTCCAATTTACAAGGTGTATAAGAAAAACAATTCTCAAAGAATTGTTGAGATGAAATGAGTGCTCTCTAGAAGAGTTTGTGATTACAAGTTTAGCACTATTGAACCAATTGATATTGCTCTCTCAAATAGTGTATTATAAAAAATGTGTAGAATGAAAGAATATGAACAAGATAATTTTCAAAAATACTCAAGTTGTGAAATAAGGCTTCAATCCATCCATTTATAGATTCCCCAAACATTAGAAATGTTGGGGAATTAATGGGATGGAGCATTTATATCAAAACTAGCCGTTTTTTTATGTTTTTGAATTATTTGCATCGATGCATAACACTTTGCATCGATGCAAATGTGTCTTTGATGCTGAAATTTGAATTTTCAGCTAGGTTGCATCGATGCAAACATCTTTGCATCGATGCAACAAGTCGTTGCATGCTTTGCATCGATGCAAGATGAGTGTGCATCGATGCAAACCTTAAAAAATGGCTTAAAATCACTTCAAAATGCTTAGAATTGATCTCAAACTTGTTGGAGTCAATTCCTATGCTTTTGTACCTTTGAAAACAAGTTTTTAAAACCTTTTGGCTAGCATCGAATTGCAAGATGTCCATCAAAACATTTTGTGAGTGTGTGTTGAGAGATTTAGCAATTGGTTCTTAACAAGAAGTTACCTAAGTCCTAAGACTCTATACTTGTCTTCCAATGTTGTGGACTTGAGTTTCTTGTTGTTGTTGTGTTTGCTTTCAACTCTTCATGCTTGTTCATTCAAGTTGTTTGTTGGTATGTCTTTTCATGTCATTTGTTGGTTTGTCATTCATCAAAACCTACGAATACAAACTTCGCATACAAGCAGCATGATTTACAGAGATGACTGCCAACAACATCACAAAAGTGCTGAAAAGCACCAGTGACAACACAAGGTTGGCATTCCCCAACATCATACAAGGGCTGTGTGATGAGGTTGGAGTTGAAAAGATTATTGATAAGGTGATTATGAAGCAAGACAAGTTCATCACTGCCAAGAAGATGGCAAAAGTGGTGGTTGTCCACCCACTCAACAGAGCTAGAGAACGAAAAGCCCAGGCTCATGAACCACAACAACAACAAGAAGAGGGGGAGGTAGAAGAACAACCTCACTTCCTAGCACTTCAACCACCACCACACTACCAATATCAACAATTTCCAGAGGGTTTCAATTGGGAGAAAATGCAAGGAGATGTACACCAAATGAAGGGAGATATACACCACTTGAAGGAGGATGTCAACCAATTTAAGGAGGCTCAGCAACAACAATGGAGCCAAGTCAACCAAAACATTCAACAACTCCAAGAGAATTGGGAGCATATGAGGAAGGAGCAGTAAGAACAATTTGACTGGGGAGAGGTGCGAAGCGAACTGAACAAAATAGGAGAGCAAGGCAAGTGGCAACAGAGGAACTTGGCCGAGTTCAGGCATCTCTATGATGCCAAGACCATTTCCAGGAGGCAATATGACATCAACACACAAGCAAAGCTGAATCACCTATGTAATGCTGTTGCCGCTCTAAACCCAGGTTACCGAACCTTCATGCAAGGGATGGAAGAGCTAAGTGCAAGACAAGAGGAAATCCTAGCCAAACATAAGGAAGATGAGAAGGATTACATGATGAGGCTAGGATTTTGGAAGCCCAAGGACACCAAGGCTCAAGAAGGTTCCTCCAAGCCAGATGAAGGTGGCTCATCCCCTCACAAGAAGAAGGACAAAGGGAAGGGGGAAATGAACTAAAGATGAAGCTGCTCAAGGTTGTTGAGTTCCATGGTTGACACTTTCCAATTTTTGAATTTTGTTTAAGCTTTTGCTTTATTTACTTTTTGAATAATCATGCTAGGATAGTTTATGTTTTATGCTTAGTTTCAAATCCTGTTTGAAGTCTTTATGAGTCTTTTTTTTAAGAAAGAAAATGCCATGTATTTCAAGTCTTCTTTACAACTTCAATAAAAGTAGAGCTTGGATCCATAAGAGTTACTGTGAGTTTTGCAAAAATAATAAGAGAGACCAAGGCCAAGAGGGATCATCGAACAAACTAAGAAACAAGAAGCTAAGTGTAGAATCTTAGATGAACTAAAAAGAAAATGAGTCATGGAGAGAACTAGTCCTAGAAGGTATAACAAAGGGAAGACTAAGGGGCGTTCCTTGAATATCCATAGAACCAAGAAGTAGTAAGCAATAAAGACCCAATGCTCTGAGCATCAACTACTGGGATAGAAAGAAAAAAAACATTGAAAAGCTAAAAAAGAATCAATGATCCAAGTAGATGCTTATGGTGAAGACGTGTCAAGAAGATACCTGGGCAAGTAAATTCTTAGGGGTGTCTCAACACCCAGTACCCTAAAACCAACTGGTTTTGGAGTGCTAATTGAAAGCCTAATTAAAGGGTTGTCTTGAGACAGAACACTTAGAGTCGTGGTCAAGAAAACAAAACAACCTTTACTACTTCAAGGTGACAATCAATAGAAAGGACCCTGATGTGTGGAAAACGATCCAACACAAAACTCACCGGCAAGTGCACTGGGTCGCATCAAGTAATAAAACTCACGGGAGTAAGGTCGATCCCACAGGGATTGAAGGACTGAGCAATTTTAGTTTAGTGGTTGATTTAGTCAAGCGAATAAAGTATTGGTTGAGTGATTTTGTATCCGACATTAAGTAACTAGCAGGAAATGTAAAGGGAGAGGGATGAATTGCAGAAATTAAAGAGAACTGAAAGTAAAGGTGCTGAATCTTAAAGAACAAGAAATTAAATGACTGAAACTTAAAGTGCAAGAAATGTAAATTACAGTAACTTAGAGTGTAAGAAATTTAAATTGCTTGAATGAAAAAGGGATTGAGGGGCTAGGAATTCAGAATTTAAGCAAGAGAAGTAAATTGCAGCAATTAACAAAGCAAGAGATAAATCGAAATTGGCTAGATCTCAAACAGAAATGGAAATTTGAATGCAGCAGTGGTTCAACAGAAGAACCATAAAGAAAATCATATCTCAGGACTCCAGAGACTAGATAGTAGAGTCTAGCTCTCAATTGCCTTCCTAGATCCAAGTTCACAAAGCAAGTAAAGAGAAATTAAAGATTGAAGCAGTAAAGGAAATGAAATTTAACTCAATTATGCAGAAGGAAAAACAAAGAGATCTTAAATGGAGATTGAGACAGAAGTTCCTTAATTCTTCACACTCAAGACTCAAACAAAACCCAGTAAAGAAAACAAAAAGATCAGAGGAAGAAGAAGTGAATTCTCTCCTCTAATTCTCAAGCTATTGCAGAAAATAGAAAAATGGAAAGTGAACTCTCAAGTTGACTAAGGATGAAAATTAAAATGAAAGTAAGCTCTCTTCTAATTCTAACTAACACCTATTTATACACTTTCTATTTTGGATCTAAGAATTTTGAGTGGGCTTGAAAGATGGGTGAAGAATTGAATTCAATTGGATTTTTAGATGAGTTTAAGCCCATATTGCTCCCAGGAGGCTGCTCTGCTCTTGTGGAGGGCAGAGCAGGGAAGCCTTGTATGTGGATCCAATTAGCGCGCCAAGTATGGGAGAGGCATCAGGATGCTGCCCTGCCCTTGTGGAGAGCAGGGCAGTGATGTCATGGTGCGTGCCTTGCTTCCCTGCCCGTGCTGTGATGCGCCAAGGATGCGCGCCCAAGCTCCCTTGTTGCGCGTCAATTGTGCGTACTGGCCGTGCCAAATTGTGCGCCATGCACCAAGGAATGCTGCTCTACCCTCCTTGTGGGTAGCGCAAAGCGTTCCTTGTTCTTGGGTGAGGTCCCAGGTTCGAATCTTGTTGGATGGCTCTTTGGAGCAAATTTCCTTGGTTTCCTTGGCACCCACGTAGCGCCTAGAGCTTGGCTTCCTAGAGGTCTTGTGTTCGATCTTTGAAGGTTGAAAACAAGCTAATTTTGGCTTGTTTTCCTTTCATTTGAATGCTACTTCCTTCCCTCTTGAGCTTGGTTCGAAACCCATGGGTGGCACTTGGAGAACAATTTCCTCGAATTTTTTCATGAGGAGCCCGAAATTGCTCTTGAGGAGGGCAGGGCAGAATTTTTCCTTCCCTTATTTCTTGGCCTAGAATTGTGCTCCGCGCTCAAGGAGGGCAGGGCAGTGAAGCCTTGAATGCTTGGTTCATTGTTGTGCTTCCTTGGAGGGCAGTGTGCTCTTGTGGAGAGCAGTGTGGCTTCCTTCCTTCATTGTGTCACACTCTTTTCTTCCTGGGGCCACGCTTTCTTTGGCCACACTTTCTTTTTTTCTTCTTTTCTTTACCTACAAATAATCAAAACAACCAATCAAATTATCACTAAATTCACAAGGTTTATAAATCAATTAAAAATCAATTAAATTTAGCTTAAACCTCATGATTTAGCATCAATTAAATGGTGGTTGTTTGATTCAAATAAAACATGCATTTTCACTCTAAATTACTTACTTATAGTGGAAGAAAGTGCATTAAAACTAGTGAAACAAGTGAAATTAGCTTGAAAAATGAGTATATGATGACTTGTCATCACAACACCAAACTTAAATCTTGCTTGTCCCCAAGCAAGCATCAAAATTAAGAGGAAATGAAATGAAAAAGAGAAGCATACATATCCTTATTAGGCATATAGTAGAACTTGGTTCATGGAGTTTTTATGCAGACAATGATAACTCAGTTATTGTTTGCTGTTACATATTATACACTTTTCCTCAAAGGCTTACTAAGCTTGCTGTTGTAAGATTTACTTTTTTACTTGCTCCCTTGCTAACTTTTCTTTTCTTATTTTTGCTTAACAAGCTTATTATTCTTTGAAGGCTTGGTGTCAAATGTTGCAGCAGCCTTTGGCTTTATTTTTACTCAACATTTCTTCACCACAGACACATGGCTCACCATTTCCTCCTAGGATCATTGATGCCCAGCACCTCTTTGGATAACTAAATGTTCTGTAGCTAGGTTGCTCTTTATTGTGGACTTTCAATTGGCCATCCCAAATCAGTTGATCTAAGTGGCCAGGTTTTGAAATACCCCTTAGAATTTACTTATCCAAGCATATCCTAATACAAGAACATCACAGGCATGTGTCCTAGGGTCCAAGCTATTGGTGCCTAGCCTTATTCTTTGTTTTTCTTGCCACATTGGCTTTTTCTTCTTCCTTTTCTTTCTGTTTTATTTTGTTCTCAAGGGATTTTTTCTTTACTGATAGAAACCTTTATGACAGCAAGCTAGCTCACACTTCAACGAAAATGACATTATGCAGCAATTATTTCATGAGTTATGCATTTAATCAAACACATATACCACCATTAACTTCCATTCTAACTTATGCAACATTGGATATTTACTTTCTAATTCAAACATTTCTTCTTTTATTCAAGCATATGGGAAATAAAACAAAATTTAAAGCTAAGTGATGAATGACAAGCATTATGCAGATAAGCATACTTAATCAAACAACTTCACTTGCAACTAGATGAACACTTTGGCAAGACATACAAGAATTCCTGAATTAAAACATTTCACAACAACAAGGATTAAGTGTAGATACAACCTTTTGGGTTGCAGCTTTTCATTCTTCCTCTTGTTGCATCCCTTTTGAGTCACAATGCAAATTGTCTTCAATTGTTGGCTAACTTCCTGCATAATTCTCAAAAGTTTATTGCTTCTCAAGCCCTTAAATGAATGGTTAGTATGCATAAATTGAGTGTGTCTTTTGGATTTATTTTGGTGTGGGAAGACCAAACTTAATTGCTTGCCACTGCCTCTGATGCAACAAGTTAACCATATGTGGAACCTTGTGTCCTTGCTAAAGGTTATGGAATTGAAACTAGAAAGCAGTTAAATAGTTGAATAATTTGTCTGATTGCTTGGAGCTAGCATTGTGCAAGAAGTGAGAATGTGTTTTTAAATGAGATTTTGGTGGAACACCAAACTTAGAATCCTTCATTCTTCCTTAAATTGTTTTGGTGTGCAACACCAAACTTATCTCCTTGCAATACATAATAACTATTCAACATTTTATTGAAAATGCTATGAAAAGAAAACTACCTCAGGTTGGGTTGCCTCCCAACAAGCGCTTCTTTATTGTCACTAGCTTGACATCCTTCATCCTCTGATCATGGAAATTGAAGATCACAGTGCCTTAGCTTGTCTTCTCTACCGTGAACTTCCTTCCGGTTTCCTCTTTGATGACCTCTATGAATTCCTGTGGAAGGATCTTAGTCACAATATATTGATCAGATAGCTGTGAGGACACCATCATAGTTTGAATGTTTAGCAGTACTTTATCCCCTAGTGAAAATTTCTCAGTATGGATTTTCTGATCCTCTTTAATTCTATCCTCTGTCTCTCCTTGTAGGACTTCCTTGTTGTGTTTCTTTTGGCTGGTACTTTCTTTGTCCAAGGTTTTCTTACTTTCCTCTATGATCTTTTTCCATTCTTCTCTTTTTGCAGCATTTTCGTTGTTATTTGGTCTGCCTTCAGTGATGTTGAAAGGGATTTCCTCCTTCTTGGTTGTTTTTGAAAAATGCTGAGCCAACAGCAGTATGTGTTCTTCAAGCTTCTTATGTGCATCCATATGGTTTTTGGTCTCATGGACTTGAACTTCCATGAAGTTCTTTATCATCGTTTCCAAGTCCAAAATTCTCTAAAAAAGTTGTAAGTGTATGAGATGAACTGGTTGATGTGGGAAACCTTGTGAAGGAATTGCATAGGTATTGCGTGGATAAGATGCGGGTGTTGTAGAGGTGTTCTAGTGATTTTGTGAGTTATTATGAAGCTGGAAGTGTATGTTTTGTGAGTATTGATTTTGATTGGCATTATTGGATGAGTGACGTTGGTTGTTTGTGGTCATGGATTTGCCCTGGTTGAAACCTCTTTGTTCTTGATGTTGATACTCCCCTATCTTCAGATAAGAATGGGGCCTCCATGGTGAAAATTGTGCATTCACTACAGCTGAACGTAGGCAATCAACTTTTCTAGCTCTCAGCTCCATGTGTTGCTGGGTTTGATGGTGCATTTGTTTGTTCAGGTTCATGACTGCATTCACTCCTTCAAGATTCATCACTTCTTTTTCTGAAATTGCATTCTGTGGTTTCTTAAATGAGTGTTGGTTGTTGACTCCTTTTTTATTGAAATTTGCAGTTCCTTAGGCAGTTGTTGTTGCTTTGAGTAGCCCATTTGAGAAGTAGTCCACTGCTTTTCTTGTTTCTGGTATTAATCCGTCATAGAAAGCTTGGATGCCCACTTTTTCATTTGCTTTCTTGTATCTTTCCCATGCCTTGAAGAGTGGTTCTTCTTTTCCTTGTGTGAATGGATGTACCCCTTCTTTCAGCGTGATGATCTTTTGGGATGAGGAGAACTTGGCCAGAAATTTGGTAACCAAACCGTCCCAACTAGTGATACTTCCTTGGGGAAAGGTTTCAAACCATTGTGCAGCTTCACCCCTTAGTGAGAAGGGGAATAACAAGATCTTATAGGTGTCATGATCTATACCATCGGATTTGACACCACCACAAGTACTCAGAAAAGTGGATATGTGCTGTTTAGGATCCTCCAATTGATTTCAACCATAGGAACAATTATTCTTGATTAGTGTAATGAGTGGTGGCTTCATGTCATGATATTCTTCTTCCACAGAGACTTCTTCTCCAATGATAGTCTTCCCTCTAACTTCTCTTCTCAACCTTCTGATAGTCTGTTCGTCTTGACCTTCAAGATTTGGAACTTCTCTTCTTTCCTGTGACATGCAAACAATCACAAGGAACAAACAGCAACACTCTTGAAAATTGAGGGCAGTCAGTTGAGACAAACTCTCAAACAGTTAGTGTGTTGATAGAGGCAAATCTTCAAATAGTTAGTATGTTAGTTGAGAACAAAAGAAAAAGAAAAAAAATGCTTAATCTAGATCTCCACTTCACTTAATCATTGTCAATCTATTTCAATCCCCGGCAACGGCGCCAAAAATTTGATGTGTGGAAAACGATCCAACACAAAACTCACCGGCAAGTGCACCGGGTTGCATCAAGTAATAAAACTCACGGGAGTGAGGTCGATCCCACAGGGATTGAAGGATTGAGCAATTTTAGTTTAGTGGTTGATTTAGTCAAGCGAATCAAGTATTGGTTGAGTGATTTTGTATCCGATAGTAAGTAAATAGCAGGAAATGTAAAGGGAGAGGGATGAATTGCAGAAATTAAAGAGAACTAAAAGTAAAGATGCTGAATCTTAAAGACCAAGAAATTAAATGACTGAAACTTAAAGTGCAAGAAATGTAAATTGCAGTAACTTAGAGTGCATGAAATTTAAATTGCTTGAATGAAAAAGGGATTAAGGGGCTAGGAATTCATAATTTAAGCAAGAGAAGTAAATTGCAGCAATTAACAAAGCAAGAGATAAATCGAAATTGGCTAGATATCAAACAGAAATGGAAATTTGAATGCAGCAGTGGTTCAGCAGAAGAACCATAAAGAAAATCAGATCTCAGGACTCCAGCGACTAGATAGCAGAGTCTAGATCTCAATTTCCTTCCTAGATCCAAGTTCACAAAGAAAGTAAAGAGAAATTAAAGATTGAAGCAGTAAAGGAAATGAAATTTAACTCAATTATGCAGAAGAAAAAACAAAGAGATCTTAAATGGAGATTGAGACAGAAGTTCCTCAATTCTTAACACTCAAGACTCAAATAAAACCTAGTAAAGAAAACAAAAAGATTAGAGGAAGAAGAAGTGAATTCTCTCCTCTAATTCTCAAGCTATTGTAGAAAACAGAAAAATGGAAAGTGAGCTCTCAAGTTGACTAAGGATGAAAATTAAAATGAAAGTAAGCTCTCTTCTAATTCTAACTAACACCTATTTATATACTTTCTATTTTGGATCTAAGAATTTTGAGTGGGCTTGAAAGATGGGTGAAGAATTGAATTCAATTGGATTTTTAGATGAGTTTAAGCCCATATTGCTCCCAGGAGTCTGTTCTGCTCTTGTGGAGGACAAAGCAGGGAAGCCTTGCATGTGGATCCAATTAGCATGCCAAGTATGGGAGAGGCATCAGGATGCTGCCCTGCCCTTGTGGAGAGCAGGGTAGTGGTGTCATGGTGCGTGCCTTGCTTCCCTGCCTGTGCTGTGATGCGCCAAGGATGCGCGCCCAAACTCCCTTGTTGCGCGTCAATTGTGCGTGCTGGCCATGCCAAATTGTGCGCCATGCACCAAGGAATGCTGCTTTGCCCTCCTTGCGGGCAGCGCAAAGCGTTCCTTGCTCTTGGGTGAGGTCCCAGGTTTGAATCTTGCTTGATGGCTCTTTGGAGCAAATTTCCTTGGTTTCCTTGGCACCCACGTAGCGCCTAGAGCTTGGCTTCCTAGAGGTCTTGTGTTCGATCTTTGAAGGTCAAAAACAAGCTAATTTTGGCTTGTTTTCCTTTCATTTGAACGCTACTTCCTTCCCTCTTGAGGTTGGTTCGAAACCCATGGGTGGCACTTGGAGAACAATTTCCTCGAATTTTTCCATGAGGAGCCCGAAATTGCTCTTGAGGAGGGTAGGCTGAATTTTTCCTTCCCTTTGTCTAGAATTGTGCTCTGCCCTCAAGAGGGCAGGGCAGTGAAGCCTTGAATGCTTGGTTCATTGTTGTGCTTCCTTGGAGGGCAGTGTGCTATTGTGGAGAGCAGTGTGGCTTCCTTCCTTCATTGTGTCACACTCTTTTTTTCCTTGGGCCAGGCTTTCTTAGGCCACACTTTCTTTTTTTCTTCTTTTCTTTACCTACAAATAATCGAAACAACCAATCAAAGTATCACTAAATTCACAAGGTTTATAAATCAATTAAAAATCAATTAAATTTAGCTTAAACCTCATGATTTAGCATCAATTAAATGGTGGTTGTTTGATTCAAATAAAACATGCATTTCCACTATAAATTACTTACTTATAGTACAAGAATGTGCATAAAAACCAGTGAAACAAGTGAAATTAGCTTGAAAAATGGGTATATGATGACTTGTCATCAGACCCCTAAAGCCTATACCTGAGTGAACCCTCAAGGATCCAAGAGCTTTCCATGACAATTAAAACATTCATACATGTGTTAGGCACTTAGTTTTACTCTTAGTTGTTTTGCAATCATTCGTAGCTGATGAGCAGATAATTTATACGCTTTTTGGCATTGTTATTAGGTAGTTTTTAGTAAGATTAAGCTACTTTCAGGGATGTTTTCATTAGTTTCTATGTTAAATTCACATTTCTGGACTTTACTATGAGTTTGTGTGTTTTTCTGTGATTTCAGGTAATTTCTGGCTGAAATTGAGGGACTTGAGCAAAACTCTGATAAGAGGCTGACAAAGGACTGCTGATGCTGTTGGAATCTGACCTCCCTGCACTCAAAATGGATTTTCTGGAGCTACAAAACTCTAAATAGCTCGCTCACAACGGCGTTGGAAAGTAGACATCCAGAGCTTTCAAGCAATATATAATAGTCCATACTTTATTCGGGAATTGAGGATGTAAAGTGGCGCTCAACGCCAAGTACATGCTGCTGTCTGGAGTTAAACGCCAGAAACACGTCACAACCCGGAGTTGAACGTCCAAAACACGTTATAACTTGGCGTTCAACTCCAAGAGAAGCCTCAGCTCGTGGATAGATCAAACTCAACCCAAACATACACCAAGTGGGCCCCGGAAGTGGATTTATGCATCAATTACTTACTCATGTAAACCCTAGTAGCTAGTTTAGTATAAATAAGACTTTTTACTAGTGTATTAGTCATGGTTTGGCCATTCGGTCTTTTGATCATTCAGGGGGCTGGCCTCTCGGCCATGCCTGAACCTTTCACTTATGTATTTTCAACGGTGGAGTTTCTACACACCATAGATTAAGGGTGTGGAGCTCTGTTGTACCTCAAGTTTCAATACAATTACTATTATTTTCTACTCAAGTCTCTTTTGTTCTTATTCCAAGATATACGTTGCACTTCAACTTGATGAATGTGATGATCCATGACACTCATCATCATTCTCACCTATGAACGCACGTGACTGACAACCACATCCGTTCTACCTTAGGCCGGGCGCATATCTCTTAGATTCCCAACAGAATCTTCGTGGTATAAGCTAGATAGATGGCGGCATTCATGGGAATCCGGAAAGTCTAACCTTGTCTGTGGTATTCCGAGTAGGATTCCGGGAATCTGGAAAGTCTAACCTTGTCTGTGGTATTCCGAGTAAGATTCCGGTATTGAATGACTGTGACGAGCTTCAAACTCATGAAGGCTGGGCGTTAGTGACAGACGCAAAAGAATCAATGGATTCTATTCCAACCTGATTGAGAACCGACAGATGATTAGCCGTGCCGTGACAGAGCATTTGGACCATTTTCACTGAGAGGATGTGATGTAGCCATTGTCAAGGGTGATGTCTCCAGACGATTAGCCATGCAGTGACAGCGCATAGGACCATTTTCCTGAGAGGATGAAAAGTAGCCATTGACGATGGTGATGCCCTACATACAGCTTGCCATGGAAAGGAGTAAGAAGGATTGGATGAAAGCAATAGGAAAATAGAGATTCGAGAGGATTCTAGCATCTCCACACGCCTATCTAAAATCCACACCATTAATTTACATAAGTATTTCTATCTTAGTTTATTTATCTTTATTTTCTATTTATTCCATTAATCAAATTTAAACCAATAATCCAATTATACTTGAATCCGCCTGACTGAGATTTACATGGTGACCATAGCTTGCTTCATACCAACAATCTCTGTGGGATCGACCCTTACTCACGTAAGGTATTACTTGGACGACCCAGTACACTTGCTGGTTAAGATGAACGGAGTTGTGTCCACACATAATCAATGGCCATTAAATAAATCTCATGCAAATACAAAGAGGGTCACAATTTCGTCCACCAAGTTTTTGGCGCCGTTGCCGGGGATTGTTCGAGTATGGACAACTAACGGTTCATCTTGTTGCTCAGATTAGGTAATTTTCTTTTTTGTTTTATTTTCAAAAATTTTTTTTCCTTTTTTCGAAAATAAATAAAGACAATACCAAAAAAATCATAAAATCATAAATACCAAAAAATATTTTGTGTTTCTTGTTTGAGTCTTGAGTCAATTTTTAAGTTTGGTGTCAATTGCATGCTTTAAAAATTTTTCTTGCATTTTTTTCGAAAATTCCAAGCATTCATAGTGTTCTTCATGATCTTTAAATTTTCATATTTTGGGTCATTTTTTTATGTTTTTCTCTCTCATCTTTAAAATTTCAAAAATAAAAAAATATCTTTTTCTTATTTCCCTCCAAATTTTCAAAATTTTGGGTTGACTTGGTCAAAAATTTTTAAAATTAGTTGTTTCTCACAAGTCAAGTCAAATTTTCAATTTTAAAAATTTTATCTTTTTAAAATCTTTTTCAAAAATCATATCTTTTCAATTTTATCTTTGTTTTTCGAAAATTTTCAAAAATCTTTTTCAAATTATTTTCAAAATCTTTTTCTTATCTTTATATCATATTTTCGAAATTACACTAACAGTTAATGTGATTGATTCAAAAATTTGAAGCTTGTTACTTTCTTGTTAAGAAAGGTTCAATCTTTAATTTCTAGAATCATATCTTTTAGTTTCTTGTTAGTCAAGTAATTAATTTTAATTTTAAAAATCAAATCTTTTTCAAAAAAAAATCTTTTTCAATCATATATTTTTAATCATATCTTTTTATCATATCTTTTTAAAATTATATTTTTTTAAAAAATTTAATTTTAAAATATCTTAACTAACTTCTTATTTTCTTATCTTTTCAAATTTGATTTTAATATCTTTTTCAACTAACTAATTAACTTTTTGTTTGTTTCTTATCTTTTTAAAAACCACCTAACTACTTTTTCCTCTCTAATTTTCGAAAATACCTCCCTCTTTTTCAAAAATTCTTTTTAAATTAATTAATTGTTTCAAATTTTAATTTTAATTTTATTTCTTCCTTTAATTTTCGAAATTACTAACCCATTTTTCAAAATTATTTTCCTCCTTTTCAAAAATATTTTCGAAAATCCCCTCTCATCTCTTTCTATTCATTTTATTTATTTACTAACACTTCTCTTCATCTCTTATCACCTCCCCTATCCTTACTCTTTATACAGACTCTTCATCCCTCTCCTTCCATTATCCCCTTTCTTCTTCTACTAATAATAAGGATCCTCTTTACTGTGATATAGAGGATTCCTCTTCCTTTTCTTTTCCTCTTCTCTTTCATATGAGCAGGAACAAGGAAAAAGGCACTCTTGTTGAAGCTGATCCTGAACCTGAAAAGACTCTGAAGAGGAAGTCAAGAGAAACTAAAAATTAACAATTCAGAGAAACCTCAAAAAAAAAAAGAAAAGGGAAGACAAAAAGCTTCCACCTCCAAGTCATGGGAGATGGAGATATTCATCTCAAGGGTCCATAACTCAGTAGAAGAGCATTTGATTGCACATAAAGAGAGCATGAGAAATTCCCTCATCAAGAAATCCCTAAGATACCTCAGGGGATACATGTTCCTACACATAATTATTGGAAGCAACTAAGGGTAGGAACACAAAATTACTAGGAATCATTCAAGGAGCAACTAAGGATAGGAGCACCAAAATCACTAGGGATCATGCAACAGAAGCAAGGAAGAGACATAAAGGAGCTCAAAAAGCACCATTAGACCTTCAAGAAGGCGCCACCCTCACTCAGGTGGACTCATTCCTTATTCTTATTTTCTCTGCTTTTTCGGGTTTTATCCTTCATGTCTATCTATGTTTTGTGTCTCTACTTCATGATCATTAGGATGTAGTAACTATGTCTTAAAGCTATGAATAAATTCTATAAATCCTTCACCTTTCTTAAATGAAAAATGTTTTAATTCAAAAGAACAAGAAGTACATGAATTTCGAATTTATGCTTGAATTTAATTTAATTATATTGATGTGGTGACAATACTTTTTGTTTTCTGAATGAATGCTTGAACAGTGCATATTTTTTATCTTGTTGTTTATGAATGTTAAAATTTGTTGGCTCTTGAAAGAATTATGAACAAAGAGAAATGTTATTGATAATCTGAAAATCATAAAATTGATTCTTGAAGCAAGAAAAAGCAGTGAAAAAAAAAGAAAAGCTTGCAAAAAAAATGGCAAAAAAAATAGAAAGAAAAAGAAAAAGCAAGCAGAAAAAGCCAATACCCCTTAAAACCAAAAGGCAAGGGTAAAAAGGATCCAAGGCTTTGAGCATCAATGGATAGGAGGGCCCAAGGAAATCAAATCCAGGCCTACTAATGTCTGAATCATATCTTTTCTTGTTAGCCAAGTCATTAATTTTAAATTGTTTTTCAAATCATATTTTCTCAATCACATCTTTTTAAAACCATAACTTTTCAATCATATCTTTTTAATCACATCTTTTTAAAAATAAGTTTTCAATCATATCTTTTTTATTTCTAATTTCAAAATCTTTTTCAAAAAAAACACTTTATCTCTTTCCCAATCATGTTTTTCGAAAATCATTCTTCAATTTTTCAAAATGTTTTTAAAATCTTTTTAAATTTATTTTCGAAAATTTCTTCCCCTCTGATGAGCGGATAATTTATACGCTTTTTGGCATTATTTTTAGGTAGTTTTTAGTAAGTTTAAGCTACTTTCAGGGATGTTTTCATTAGTTTATATGTTAAATTCACATTTCAGGACTTTACTATGAGTTTGTGTGTTTTTCTGTGATTTCAGGTAATTTCTGGCTGAAATTGAGGGACTTGAGCAAAACTCTGATAAGAGGCTGACAAAGGACTGCTGATGCTGTTGGAATCTGACCTCCCTGCACTCAAAATAGATTTTCTGGAGCTAAAAAACTCTAAATGGCTCGCTCACAACGGCGTTGGAAAGTAGACATCCAGAGCTTTCCAGAAATATATAATAGTCCATACTTTATTCGGGAATTGACGACGTAAAGTGGCGCTCAACGCCAAGTACATGCTGTTGTCTGGAGTTAAACGCCAGAAACACGTCACAACCCAGAGTTGATCGCCCAAAACACGTTATAACTTGGCGTTCAACTCCAAGAGAAGCCTCAGCTCGTGGATAGATCAAGCTCAGCCCAAACATACACCAAGTGGGCCCCAGAAGTGGATTTATGCATCAATTACTTACTCATGTAAACCCTAGTAGCTAGTTTAGTATAAATAAGACTTTTTGCTAGTGTATTAGTCATCTTTTGGCCATTCGGTCTTTTGATCATTCAGGGGGCTGGCCTCTCGGCCATCCCTGAACCTTTCACTTATGTATTTTCAATGGTGGAGTTTCTACACACCATAGATTAAGGGTGGGAGCTCTGCTGTACCTCAAGTTTCAATACAATTACTATTATTTTCTACTCAAGTCTCTTTTGTTCTTATTCCAAGATATACGTTGCACTTCAACTTGATGAGTGTGATGATCCGTGACACTCATCATCATTCTCACCTATGAACGCATGTGACTGACAACCACTTCCGTTCTACCTTAGGCCGGGCGCATATCTCTTAGATTCCCGACAGAATCTTCGTGGTATAAGCTAGATAGATGGCGGCATTCATGGGAATCCGGAAAGTCTAACCTTGTCTGTGGTATTCCTAGTAGGATTCCGGGAATCTGGAAAGTCTAACCTTGTCTGTGGTATTCCGAGTAAGATTCCGGTATTGAATGACTGTGACGAGCTTCAAACTTCTGAAGGCTGGGCGTTAGTGACAGACGCAAAAGAATCAATTGATTCTATTCCAACCTGATTGAGAACCGACAGATGATTAGTCGTGCTGTGACAGAGCATTTGGACCATTTTCACTGAGAGGATGGGATGTAGCCATTGTCAAGGGTGATGCCTCCAGACGATTAGCCATGCAGTGACAACGCATAGGACCATTTTCCTGAGAGGATGAAAAGTAGCCATTAACGATGGTGATGCCCTACATACAGCTTGCCATGGAAAGGAGTAAGAAGGATTGGATGAAAGCAATAGGAAAATAGAGATTCGAGAGGATTATAGCATCTCCACACGCCTATCTGAAATCCCCACCATTAATTTACATAAGTATTTCTGTCTTAGTTTATTTATCTTTATTTTCTAGTTATTCCATTAATCAAATTTAAACCAATAATCCAATTATACTTGAATCCGCTTGACTAAGATTTACAAGGTGACCATATCTTGCTTCATACCAACAATCTCTGTGGGATCGACCCTTACTCATGTAAGGTATTACTTGGACGACCCAGTACACTTGCTGGTTAAGATGAACGGAGTTGTGTCCACACATAATCAATAGCCATTAAATAAATCTCATGCAAATACAAAGAGGGTCACAATTTCGTCCACCAGAAGCCAAGGCCTCAATATATAAAAGTTCACTCACATTGATTTGCTTGGGACAAGCAAAACTTAAGCTTGGTGTTGTGATGACTTGCATCATCTACCCTTCTTTCTTGCATAAAGAAGACCATAACAGAGCACAAATCTCATTTGATCAATAAAATTCTTGCATTATTTGATGAATATTATGGTACACTACTTTGAGATGAGTTGTGCTGAATTGCAGGTGAAAAAGATATCAAAAATGGGCAGAAGACAAACAAGAAGCTGGGCGTGTGAGACTGGCGTGTCACTTGGGAGCAAACGCCACAAAAATTCAATGGCGTGGCACGCCAGTACTAAATTCCAGAAGGGAGATCCAGGCATGCATGTGGGCGTGGCATGCCAGGGATTAGGCGTGGCACGCTAGTACAAAATTTCAGAGAGCACAATGGAGGAAACACAGGGGGCGTGGCACGCCAGGTTGGGCGTGGCACGCCTGACCCATCAACTACTATGGGCGTGCCACTTGAACTCGAAGGCGTGGCACGCAAACTCACTACCTCAAGAAGAACCTTCATTATGGCATGCCAGTTGGTGTTGAAGGCGTGGCACGCCAGCTCCAAAAAGTCACTTTGGCGTGCCACTTGAAGACCCAGGCGTGGAACGCCAAGCTTGAAGAATGCACAAATACATGGGTGTGCCACTTGAGCAGCATGGCGTGGCACGTTGGTACAATGATCTAGAGAAGGGGCTAAATGAAATTGAAGACTGGGCGTGCCACTTGAAGTTGAAGGCGTGGCACGCCAACCTCTCAATCTCACTTGGGCGTGCCACTTGAAGTCGAAGGCGTGGCACGCCAACCTCTCAACCTCACTTGGGTGTACCACTTAGTGTCGAAGGCGTGGCACGCCAGTTCCAAAAAGTCACTTTGGCGTGCCACTTGAAGGCCAAGGCGTGGCACGCCACTTACTGGAGCGAGACAAGATCATGGGCGTGGCACGCCAACCTTTAGGCATGGCACGCTGGTATAAGTTTCCAGAGAAGGTGGAAGAGGCCAATTACATGGGGCGTGCCATTTGGTATTGAAGGCGTGGCACGCCAATCACTATTCTTCACTTAGGCGTGCCACTTGAGCAACCAGGCGTGGCACACCAGTGTCATTCAGAGGCCAAAGCATCATTGGGGCGTGCCACATGAGTTCATGGTGTGGCACGCCAAACAGAGGAACCACTCACTCACAAAGGGGCGTGGCACGCCAGACCCTGGGCATGCCACGCTAGTTCAAATTTCCAAAGAAGCTTAGCCAAGCACATAACAAGGGCGTGGCACGCTAGACCCTGGGCGTGGCACGCTAGTTCAAGTTTCCAGAGGCAAATGAAGTAGAAAAACCAAAGGGCGTGCCACTTGAGCTCGAAGGCGTGGCACGCCAACACAAGAATGCCACAATGGCATGCCACGTGAGTTCGAAGGTGTTGCACGCCAAGGTTGACAAGGGACGAGCGTGCCACTTGAAGGATTGGGCGTGGCACGCCAAGCCATTTTGAAGGGCACGTGATATGCCGATGAAGCGCCAGCCACACGCCAGCTAAGGAGTCTTGTTTATTGAGTGTTTTCTTTCCCTCCAAAATGTAATTTTCCTTTTTTCACTTTTGTAATTTCTTTATTTTCACTGGGAGTAGTATAAAGACACCCAAAAAGTATTGAAGAGGGGTTAAGCAGTTAGTTTTAGATCCACTTTTACACTCCACTTTTGAGTACTTTTCAAGCTATGAGTAGCTAACTTCCCTCTCATTGAGAGAGGGAGCTCTGTTGCACTTGATGGATTGATAATAGTGAAATTCTTCTTCTCTTCGTCTTCTCTTGATTTGCTAGAAGGAATTTCGTTCTTAATGCTTAGTGTTCAATTATCTTGGGAAAGAGATTGAATGAAATTGGGTTTCATGGGAACCTTAGGAAAGGAAATATGAAACCATGCTTGAAATCCCTTCTCACACTTGAGTATATTATGGGTTTTGGTGATGGGATACGTGACATATAATCCTCCCTCTACCTGGACCTACAAGGGTGTGTGGTATAATCAGGGACCAAGCATATCTCTCTTCATGAGCAATTAGACCAAGGAATTGGCTATTGATTAAGATATGAGAGATTGAGTCACCAAGGGATTGGGGCTCAATCAATCATGATTGCCAAGAGGTCAGTGAGTTGCATGATTGAAGAGGATCTAAGCTAGATTTGATCTAAAGAGACAACATCTCCCAATCTCAATGAATTTCCCCATTCTTATCTATCCATTTCTTTATAGCTTAATTTTACATTCAGCAATTCCCCAATCCCATTTACATTCAAGTCATTTATGATTCAGCACTTTACATTATGCAATTTCTAATTCTTCACTTTATTACTTTTCTTTATATTATAGTCATTTACATTTATGCCATTTACAATTCTGCACTTCACAATCTTATTGATCCGCTTGACTAATTCATCAATCAATTAAAACTACTTGGATTTGCCAATCTCTGTGAATACGATCCCACTCTACCGTGGGTTATTACTTGGTGATAATTTTGGTGCGCTTGCCAAAATAACTAATTAACTAAAATTTTAAAAGGTGTAGTGAATTTGGGTCATCACTTACACACTGAAAGAACAAGTCATGAGAGTCAAATTTCTTTTGAAACTTGAAATTCATGAAAGTGCAACCATATTTATAATTTTTTTTAGCTCATGTTTAAGAATAGGAAAATAAAGTGTTTCTCATGATGGTTTAACCAAGGGTGACAATAATCCAGTTGAGATCTCAATGATATTACTTGGAGGAAATAACCCTTTGAGTCTGATTCGCTTGGAAACCATCTCTCAACAAATTTCCTATCAGCAAGTGCACCGGTTCGTCGTCAAGTAAAAACTCACTGTAGAGTGAGGTCAAATCCCACAGGGATTGGTAGATCGATCAATTATAATTGGTGAATTTTTCTAGTTCAGTGAAATCGGATTTGGTTGAGAACTAAAGAAAGTAAATTTGGCTGGAAACTTAAATTGAAAGAAAGTAAATAACATGAATTAAATTGCAAGAAATTAAATGAGAGAATCTTAAATTGTAAGAAATTAAATGGGGATGGGGATTTAGCAATGAAAGTAAAAAAACAGAAAGTAAATAGAATGGTTAGATCAGAGATGGGGATTCATTGGGTTTCGGGAGATATTGAATTCTCTGGATCAAATCATCTTCACCTCTTCCTCAATCAATGCATTCATTGACATTGCTTGGCAATCTTAGATGATTGGATCCCAATGTCTTGGCTCATCAATCTCTCTAAGCATGAACAATTGCCTTGGGAAGAGTTAAAGTTCGGTCACTGACTATACCACACAAATTCATAGATCAAAGTAAAGGTAGGATTACATGTCACTATATCCATCCAACCCCCAATCTAATCCAATGTGAGAAAGCAATTCTAACATGAATTCTTCATCCCTCTCTCATGGATCCGAAGAATTCCAATTATGGATAGCTTCTCTCTCAAGAAAACTATCCAATTAAATTAAGACCGAAAGCTTTCTAACAAAAATCAAGAGAAAAGAAAGAAGAAGAAGATGAAAACTACTATTAATCCATTGAATTACAATAGAGCTCCCTAACCCAATGAAATGGGGTTAGTTGTTCATAGCTCAATTCAATTTTAACGAGAAGAAGAGTGTAGGAAAATTAAAGCCTAGCTAGAAAGTAAAAGAAAAAGAAAGTACATTAACAAAAGGGAAAAGTGCAGAAGAAAAATAAACAGAATGCTGAACTCCCAGAGCCCCCCTCAGGGCCTCCCAGAGAGCTCCCTCAAACTTCAACAATTCTTCTATTTATAACCCTCTTCTCATCTTCAATTAGATCAAGTATTTGGATGTGGGACTTGGTTGAAGCAGTTAGGAGCAATTCTCCAGGGATGGGCATAGGTGCAATTTGGAATTGAATTGGCCTTATCGTTGGTGATCACGTTTGAGGGCAAACATTGAATCAAACACTGCTTTGAAAATTCAGTTCTGCTTGCTGTCATTGGCATTTGACTCAACATTGGAGGGCCAACGTTCTGCTATTCACGTGTATGCATGACCTACGCGTACGCGTAAATGGTCAAATTTTCCATTTCACGCGTGCACATGCCGTACATGTGCGTGTGGTTGGGCTGAAAAAGTATGTTCACGCGTACGCATCATTGACGCGAGCGCGTCGATGCAAAATTCCCAACTCCCATCTCTGAAATCTTATCGCGGACATTGGAGGCAGCGTTTGAGGCAACGTTGGATTTCCAATGTTCTCACATCAACGCATGCGCGTCACCTACGCGTGCGCATGGATGTTAAATTCTCAAATTCCAAATCTGAATGTTGCACATCAAGCCTTGAGACGTCACTTTGTCCTCTTGTCAATGTTGCCAATTTCATGCCCACTATAGACTATTATAAATGGTTGGAAAGATCTAAATGTCGTCTTTCCAACCCAACTAAAATCACCTCAATTAGACATCTGAAACTCAAGTTATGCTCCTTTGAAAGGGACAAGGTCACTGGCATCGGTGTGCAATGTTCGACGCAATGTTGGCACACCAATGTTGGGAACATTGCCAGTTTCAGAAGCTCAAACGTGCTGTCCACCCCATACTATTATATATTTTTAGAAAGCCCTGAATGTCTACTTTCCAATGCCGTTAGAAGCACATCATTTGGAGCACTAAAGCTCGAGGTATACTCCATTGAAGGTGCAGAGGTCAGCTGGCCTTACTACATGTTGGTACCATGTTCGTTTATGTACTTTTCGGGGTAGGTTTCTCCCTCAATTTTAGTGTCCACCATGTAGTGCCATATATTCCTGGAAAGCTCTCGATTCCCACTTTCCAATGTATTTAGAATCACCTCATTTGGAGCTCTGTAGCTCAAGTTATTCTTGTTGGAAGTATACCCCTTCAGGTTGTGGGGAGCAACATTTCTAGCAACGTTGGAGCACCAACTTTGGCTCCAACGTTGCTTCCCTTTACCTCCTTTCATGGCCTTCTTGTTGCCTTTTTGCCTTCCTTTTTTTTAGCTTCCTTTCTACCTATCAACAACCAAATATTTACATCAAAGTTTGCCATAATTCACAAGATCTTTGCATCATTAAATCATCAAACACAAGTTGCATAAAATCTTATGAAAAGCACATAAATAACCAAGTTTGCATGAATCAAGGTGTGCATGAAATTCTCATCCAAATACTTACTTATTGCCTAAGAAATGCATGAAACTACTCTAAAACAAACTAAATTTCTTGTGAAACTAGCCAAGATGCCCTGGCATCACAACACTAAACTTAAATCTTGCTTGTCCTCAAGCAAGTGATAAAACATGAAAATACAAGAGATACAAGTCCTTATTCAAATAATTCAAATCCTTGGCTCATGGAGTTTCATGCATGGCAACAAAGGTTCATGTTCATGTTAGTTTCTAGGCTCGTATATGCTCTTGAACTCTCACTCTATTGCCTTCTATGGGACTCTTATTTTTTATCTTTAGCTTCTTTGTTTTTTTTTTTTCATTCCTTCTTTAGAGCTTATTGCTTTTTGTAGCTAAGTGTTCTGTGTTGAGACAAATATTTAGGATAGGTTTTCAGCCAACACTCCTAAACCAGTTTGTTCAAGGTGCTAGGTGTTGAAACACCCCTAAGGACTTAATCACCCAGGTCTCTCCTCAGCACATACACACCATAGGCACATGGTTTGTTATTCATTCCTTAGACCTTGGTGTCCAGCACTTCTTTGGGTTGCTAAATGCCTTGTGACAAGGTTACTCTTGATAGTGGACTTTTAGTTGACAATCCTGGGTTAGTTAACCCAAGATGTCAAGTGATGAAGCGCTCCTAAGAACTTACTCATCCAAGCAGATCCTTGCACAAAAACACCACAGACACATGCCTCAAGATCCAAACTATTGGTGCCTAGCTTTATTTGCTCTTTTCTTTCTTTTTCATTCTCTTTTTCTTTTTTTAGGATCTTTATTAATTCATTTAAGTCTCATAGAATGCACATCAAGCTCATAATTCAAGAGATATCTTAGCCCTTTACCTTATTGATGAACCAACTTAGCTAACAAATACCACCACAACACTAGGACATAATTTTTCACATTGGATTTCACTCTTCTCTTTCACAACAAATTCTCATAAACTCTATTATTAAGCTCAAGGACACAACATACAATTCAAGCAAGGAAGCAGTAGCCTAGGTACTTAGACTAGCACATTTATGACAAAATCAAAGAAAACAAACACTAAATTCTATTGACTTAAACTATAGAATAACTATCAATTGGGGCACATTCAGACTTTCAATTTAAACATTCCAAAGCAAATGGAATTCAATAACAATACAACCTCTTGGTGGTGCCTTCTAGCTCTCCCATTATCATTATCATCCATAGCTTTTGCATCCTTCTTTGTCTCATTGGATGATGGTGCATCATTTTTTCCAAGTGATTGATTAAATTCCTGCAAAGTTATTGGAAGTTGCTTGTTCCCAAAGCACTTAAAAAATAGTTAGCATGCATGTATGCTTGTGAATTCTTGAACTTAATTTGGTGTGTGAACACCAAACTTAGTTTCTTGCCTAATGCAGCAGATTGAATACATGTAGAAACCTCATGTGCTTTTATTAATAAAATGACTATAAAGTAGAAAGAAAATAATTGTTAAGTAAGTTCTCTGATTGTTTGGAGTTAGTGACTATTAATAACAAGGGTTGAAATGTGCTTTTAATGAAATTTTTGGTGGAACGCCAAACTTAGAATCTTACATTCACCCTTTGAACTGTTTTGGTGTGCAACACCAAACTTATCTCCTTGCAATACAGAGAAATCTACTTAACTCTTTTACTGAAATAACTAGGAAAAGAAAACTACCTTTGATTGGGTTACCTCCCAACAAGCGCTCTTTTAATGTCATTAGCTTAAGATTTTGGTCATGAATTTCTTCCTCTTCTTTCAGTTTGTTAAGAGGAATGACCTCAAGGGTAAAGAGGGACCAGTTAATGCCCTTGCTCTGAGTGACTCCTTCCAACAAGCTTTCTTTTGTTATTGGCTTGAGTGAAATTACTTGTTGGATCAGTAGTTGGATTGTCCTTTGACCTTCTATTTTTCATGGATATGATCATTTGTTTCTCGGTCTTCTACTGCCTTCACATCTTTGATTTCAGAACTTAGGTGTTGTTGGACAATTGGAGCATATTTTTCAACAATAGCTTCTTGAATTGGTGGCTCACTTGGTATAAGGATCTCTTTCACTTGCTCTACCAATTCCTCAATTTCACCCTCATTAAGCACTTTTCCACTCCTTAGACTGATGGCATGATATTCTTCCCCTGGCCAAGGGAAGACATTGGTTAATTCCTCAACAAAATATTGTGCCAATTGTCTCATTTGCTCTTCCTAATTTCTCCTTGAGATCTCTACATCTTCAATCACCTCTCTTATATTTTGCCCTAAAAAGTCACTGAGTTGGGCAATGAAGTGGTATCTCTTGGAGCGTTCTTCTATTGCAACTTCTAGGAGATTTTGTGGAGGTGCATTGGTTAGACAATTACGGGATGTTAGCCCTTGATACATGGGGTATGCAACATTAAAATCCCATCCTAAGTCAAAATTTCTGCAGTTGTCATAATAATATAAACTATGTTGTGGCTTTGGGAAGTACCCCATTTCATGTTCTTGATTTTCCCATCCACCATGAGCATAATGATGTGAATCATTCTGTGGTGGTAAAAAGATTCTCATGAATTTTGATTGACCAAAAGATGATGGGTGCTCCTTTCTTTCTTGCAAAAAGCTCTGTCTCAAACAATAATCACCAAAAGAAATTGGAATCTCCATTATCACAAATGAAAGATTATTAGTGAGGCAATATCACAAATAGCTTAAGGTGCAGAGAATAATATCAACAAGCTAAAACAAAAACTATTTACAGAAGAAAAGAAAAATTGCTAAATCTAGTTATCCTCTAATTTAATCATTGTTAATACAAAACTAATCCCCAGCAATGGCGCCATAAACTTGATTCGCTCGGAGACCGTCTCTCAACAAATTTCCTACCGGCAAGTGCTCCGGTTCGTCGTCAAGTAAAAACTCACTGTAGAGTGTGGTCGAATCCCACAGGGATTGGTAGATTGATAAATTATAATTGGTGAATTGTTCTAGTTGAGCGAAATCGGATTTAGTTGAGAATTACAGAAAGTAAATTTGGCTGGAAACTTAAATTGCAAGAAAGTAAATAACAGGAATTAAATTGCAAGAAATTAAATGACAGAATCTTAAATTGCAAGAAATTTAATGGGGATGGGGATTTAGCAATGAAAGTAAAGAATAGAAAGGAAATAGAATGGTTAGATCAGAGATGGGGATTCACTGGGTTTCAAGAGATATTGAATTCTCTAAATCAAATCATTTTCACCACTTCCTCAATCAATGCATTAATTGACATTGCTTGGCAATCTTAGATGATTGGATCCCAATGTCTTGGCTCACCAATCTCTCTAAGCATGAACAATTGCCCAATGTCTTGATTTAATTGCTCATGAGAAGAGTTAAAGTTCAGTCACTGACTATACCACACAAATTCATAGATCAAAGTGTTAGTAGGATTACATGTCACTATATCCATCCAACCCCCAATCTAATCCAATGTGAGAAAGCAATTCTAGCATGAATTCTTTATCCCTCTCTCAAGGATCCGAAGAATTCCAATTATGGATAGCTTCTCTCTCAAGACAACTATCCAATTGAATTAAGACCGAAAGCTTTCTAACAAAAATCAAGAGAAAAGAAAGAAGAAGAAGATGAAAACTACTATTAATCCATTGAATTACAATAGAGCTCCCTATCCCAATAAAATTGGGGTTAGTTTTTCATAGCTCAATTCACTTTTACAGAGAAGAAGAGTGCAGGAAAATTAAAGCCTAGCTAGAAAGTAAAAGAAAAAGAAAGTATATAAACAAAAGGGAAAAGTGCAAAAGAAAAAAAACAGAGTGCTGAACTTCCAGAGCCCCCCTCAGGGCCTCCCAGAGAGCTCCTTCAATCTTCAACAATTCTTCTATTTATAACCCTCTTCTTATCTTTAATTGGATCAAGTATTTGGATGTGGGCCTTGGTTGAAGCAGTTAGGAGCAATTCTCCAAGGATGGGCATTGGCAACTCACTTTCATATTAAGCATAGGTGCAATTTGGAATTTAATTGGCCTTAACGTTGGTGTTCACGTTTGAGGGAAAACGTTGAATCAAACGCCGCTTTGAAAATTCAGCTCTGCTTACTGTCATTGGCATTTGACTCAACGTTAGAGGGCAAATGTTCTGCTATTCACGCGTATGCGTGACCTACGCATACGCGTGAATGGTCAAATTTTCCATTTCATGCGCGGTGCATGCCGTACGCGTACGCGTGGTAGGGCAGAAAAATTATGTTCACACATACGCGTCATTGATATGTACGCGTCGATGCAAAATTCTCAACTCCCATTTCTAAAATTTTATTGCCGACGTCGGAGGGAGCATTTGAGGCAACGTTGGACCTTCAACGTTCTCACATCCATGCGTGCGTGTCACCTAAGCGTGCGCGTGGATGTTAAATTCTCAAATTCCAAATCTGAATGTTACACATCAAGCCTTGAGACGTCACTTTGTCCTCTTGTCAACGTTGCCAATTTCATGCCCAGTATAAACTATTATATATGGTTAAAAAGATCTTAATGTCAGCTTTCCAACCCAACTAGAATCACCTCAATTGGACAATTGCAACTCAAGTTATGTACCTTTGAAGGGGACAGGGTCGCTGGCGTCGGTGTGCAACGTTGGAGGCAACGTTGGCACACCAACGTTTACACCAACATTGGGAACAGTGCCAGATTCGGAAGCTCAAACTTGCTGTCCACCCCATATTATTATATATTGTTGGAAAGCCCTGAATGTCTACTTTTAAATGTTGTTAAAAGCGCGTCATTTGGAGCTCCATAGCTCGAGTTATACTCTGTCGAAGGTGCAGAGGTCAACTGGCCTTACTACAGGTTGGTACCATGTTCATTTATGCCCTTTTCGGGGCTGTTTTCTCCCTCAATTATAGTGTCTACCATGTAGTGCCAACTATGCTTGGAAAGTTCTCGATTTCTACTTTCCAATATTTTTGGAATCACCTCATTTGGAGCTTTGTAGCTCAAGTTATTCTTGTTGGAAGTATACCCCTTCTGGCTGTGGGGAGCAACATTTCCAGCAACGTTGGAGCACCAATTTTGGCTCCAATGTTGCTTCCTTTTGCCTCCTTTCATGGCCTTCTTGTTGCCTCTTTGCCTTCCATTTTCTTAGCTTCCTTTCTACCTATCATCAACCAAACATTTGCATCAAAGTTTGCTATAATTCACAAGATCTTTGCATCATTAAATCATCAAACACAAGTTGCATGAAATCTTATAAAAAGCACATAAATAACCAAGTTTGCATGAATCAAGGTGTGCATGAAATTCTCATCCAAATACTTACTTATTGCCTAAGAAATGCATGAAACTACTCTAAAACAAACTAAGAATGGCTTGTGAAACTAGCCAATATGCCTTGGCATCAGAATCATATAGCCACACTAAGTTTGGTGTCCTCCAAGCCTATATAAAAGCACAAAAAGAGTCACGGTTGGTTAAATAAACTTAAGGAATGCTAGTCAAAATTATAGCTTTGAGTATTAATTGTCATATGCTTACCCCCACCTGTTTGTATTTACTTCCTTTGGCCTTGTTATGATCGATAAGTATAAAGAATAGTTTAATAAAATGGACAAAGGCTCAAACATTTCTTGGGAGATATGGGGGAAGGTTCAAAGGTGAAGTACAAGCTCAATTAAGAGAGATCAAATGTCAAGCTAGTGAAATTAAAAGAGCGCTTGTTGGGAGGCAACCCACCCAAAGGTAGTTTTCTTTTCTTAGTTATTTCAATAAAGGAATTAAGTAAACTTCTCTGTATTGCAAGGAGCTAAGTTTGGTGTTGCACACCAAAATAATCCAAGGGTGAATGTGTAATTCTAAGTTTGGTGTTCCACCAAAGATTTCATTTAAAATCACATTGCAACCCTTCAATGACATTTCACTGACTCCAAACAATCAGAGAACTAACTTGACATGTGTTTAGTTTCTAGCTTATAGTTTGTTTTTCTAAGTTCATAGTTGTTTTCTTAATAAAATCACTTGCAATTTCTCATGAATGCTCATGTTGTTGCACAAAGAATTAATAAAGGAATTAAGTTTGGTGTTCACACACCAACTTATGTTCAGAAATTCACGAGCATACATGCATGCTAACTGTTTTCAAGTGCTTGGGAAACAAGCAACTTCCGATCCTTTTACAGGAAGATAATCAACCCTCTGGGAAAGTTATGCCTCATCATCAAGAGAGAAAGAAATTACTAAGGCTAGAAAGGGTGACGAACAACAAAAGAATATGCCAAAAGGTTGTATTGTCACTTAATTGCATGTACTTTGAATTGCTGATATTTTAAGTTTGGAAATATCCATGTTTAATAGTATACTCATGATTGGATTGTGTTGCCAATTTTCATTAAAATTCCAAATTTGCTAGCCTAGATGTGTGTGTCACTTTCACTTGCTTGAATGTATGCTTGTCTCTTGTCTCAATCAAATAAAGAAAATGTTTGAAAAAAGGTGAATTAGTCCCATTTGACAAGTAAGAGAATAAAGATTAAGTGGTGGTATATATATCTGATTGTGTAGTAGCTCACTTATAATGAATAAAAGGGTAGGATGTCTCTCTTTAGTGAGAACTAAGCTACTGTCTATGAATCTTAGGGAATGAAAGTCATTGGAAGAAAGAAAAACAAATAAAAACGAAGAAAAAGAAAAGCCAAACGTGGCAACAGAAATAGAAGAAAAAAATAATAAGGCTAGACACCAATAGCTTGGATCTTAAGACATATGCCTGTGCTGTCTCTGTACTAGGATCTGCTTGGATGATTAGGTTCTATGGAGTGCCTTAACACTTGGTAAATTGGGTTAACTAACCCAGGATTATCAACCAAAAGTCTATTATCAAGAGCAACCTAGTTACAAGGCATTTAGTAACCCAAAGAGGTGCTGGGCACCAATGTCTTAAGAAGCATTGTGAGCCAAGTGTCTGTAGTGGAGATGTGTTGAGTGAAAATAAGCTACGAAGCTGCTACAACACATGACACCAAGCTACAATGGAGAAATAAGCTCACAGAGAAAGAAAAAATGAAGAAAAGCAACTTCCAAGGATGAGTGAATAATAAGAGGTCATAGTAGTATGTTAGTTGATGCTTAAAAGAGACATTTTCTACTTAAAGATCAATAAAAGTGAGCTACAACATTCTATGCATAAAACCTCATGAATTAATGTTATAACTTGTTGACATGGACATTACGTTCTGTTTTATTCATTTTTCTCAATTTAGTGCTTGCTTGGGGACAAGCAAGATTTAAGTTTGGTGTTGTGATGCCAAGGCATCTTAAGCTAGTTTCACTATCCTTTTTCTTGGTTTTTAGTAGGTTTTATGCACTTTCTTGCATTATAAGTAAGCAATTGGGTTAGAAATTCATATATGCTTAGATTCATCCAACCATGGTTAATTTGATGCAATTTTATGAGAATTATGCTATAATTACTTGGGCGCTAAGAAGGATGATAATTCTCATAGATTTAGCAAGGCTTTGATGCATATGTTGGTTGATGACAGGTAAAAGAAATGCAAGGAAGGAGGTTGAAGAAGGGTCATGAAGAGGAGGAAGAAGAAGCAACGTTGGTGGCCAAGTTAGACCACCAACATTGCCTCCAACGTTGAAAAGGAGGCAGAGCAAGAATCTGCATAATTTGCTAATACATACGTTGGAGCTAACGTTGGCAAACGTTGTGATAAAATGTGCTTTCTGGAGATTTGAAAAGTATGTAGTGACGCGTACGCGTGGATTGAGAATTTTGACAGACCACGCGCACGCGCAACTGACGTGTACGCGTGGATGGGTAACGTTGGACCAACAACGCTACCTTCAATATAGTGGCCAACGTGCACGATTCTGAGCTCAAAATTTTGATTTTGAAAATGCGCAACGACGCGCACGCATCCTTAGCGCATATGCGCAAGTTAGCTTTCGAGCATCCATGCGCACGCATATAGCACGCGTGCGTGTGGATCAGCCAATGTTAGAGGGAACGTTGCCAGTCCAACGCTGATGGCAAGGTTCTTTTAAAGCTTTGAAAACTGGAAATTAGGATTTTTGCATCCACGCGCACGCGTACATCATGCGCACGCGTGGATGAGCATTTTTACCCCAAGTGCGCGGACGCCCAAAGCACGCGTACGCGTGGGTAGAAGAACGTTGGCACTCCAACGTTGAGCCAAAGGTTGATGACAGCAAGCAAAAATGAATTTTAAAAGGAACGTTTGATTCAACGTTGGCCATGAAATGTGGACTCGAATGTGAAGCATCAGGAATTGGCACATTTAAAGCAGAGCTCTTCTCAATAGCAAGGAAACCCATTAGAGCAACCTTAACCCAATTCAATTAAGGCCAAAATCCCAATTCAGAGACTGAAGAATGAATGAAAGAAAGTGTATAAATAGTTTAGAATTCAAGTTTTGAAGGGACCTTTTACTTTATAGATTTTACAGAAAGTTTTGGACGGAGATTCCTACTCAGACTTTTCCAATTTTAATTTTCTCTGTAATTACAATTCTGCAATGTATCTTTCGATTCCATTTTCCATTTTGAGAGCTATGAACAACTAAACCCTTTTCATTGGGTTAGGGAGCTCTATTGTAATTCAATGGATCAATAGTAGTTTTCATCTTCTTCTTCTTTCTTTTCTCTTGATTTTTGTTAGAAAGCTTACGATCTTAATTCCATTAGATAGTTGTATTGACAAAGAAGCTATCCATAATTGGAATTCTTTGGATCCTTCAGAGAGGGATGAAGAATTCATGCTGGAATTGTTTTCTCACATTGGATTAGATTAGGGGTTGGATGGATATTGTGACATTTAATCCTACCAATACTTTGATCTATGAATTTGTGTGGTATAATTAGTGACCGAACTTCATCTCTTCCCATGAGAAGTTAAATCAAGACATTGGGCAATTGTTCATGCTTAGAGAGATTGGTGAGCCAAGAAATTGGGATCTAATTATCTAAGATTACCAAGCAAAGTCAATGAATGCATTGATTGAGGAAGAGATGAAAAAGATTTTATCCGGAGAATTCAATATCTCCTAAAACCCAATGAATCCCCTAGTCTGATCTACCTATTCTCTTTACATTCTGCTCTTTAATTTCAAGCTTAATCCCCATTCCCATTTATTTTCTTGCAATTTATGTTCCTATCATTAAATTCCTTGCAATTTATTTTCTGCACAGTTAATTTCTTGCAATTTAAGATTCCCGCAAAATTTTACATTCTGCAATCCCAATCTCAATTCTGATTTAGCTCATCTAGAATAACTCTCCAAATAAAGTTGCTCAACCAACCAATCCTTGTGGGATTTGACCTCACTCTATTGTGAGTTTTTACTTTACGATAATCCGGTGCACTTGCCGGCAAGAAAATTGTTGAGAGACAGTTTTCGGATGAATCGTCACTATATCCAACCGAAACCCAAATCTATTCAAGTGTGAGAAGGATCTTCAAGCATAGTTTTATGATTCCTCTTCCAAGGCTCATGTAAAACCCAATATCATTTAATCTCTTTTCTAAGATAATTGAATGATAGAATGAAGAACTAAAATCCTTCAAGCAAATCAAAGAGAAGATGAAGAGAAGAAGAAGAATAAAAACAACTTAGTCCATTGAAAAAAAATAGAGCTCTCTTTCCCAATGGAAAGAATTAGTGATTCATAACTAAAGTTTTTACAATTAAGAAAGTGGAAGAGGAGAGAAGTGTGGGTGAGAAGAGGGAGTCTGAAGACCCCTCTCTAGCAGAATTATTGGTGACCAAAAGATCCCCTTTCTATGAAACTAAAGCCTTTATATAGGCTCTCCTATATTACAAACTTAAATGAAATTGAAAGCAAATTACAATGAAATGAAAATGAACTATTCTAGATTCTTCTTGTGGCCTTGATTGATTGAAGAGTGTGGCTTTAATGAGAGTTGAAGTGGGCTTGATTGAAGGTTAGGGGCTTCAGGAAAAAGTTGGTGTGTGGTTCCAAGTGCCACTCCTACTTGATTTTGCTCTTTGGATTGTGACCCATTCACATGCTAAAAAGATGGAGATTTTGGGCCTCAAATTGAATGTCCACTAAAAAGTATTATATACTGTTGGAAATCCCCGGATGTTAGCTTTCCAACGCCTTTGAAATAAACTCATTTGGACCTCTGTAGCTCAAGTTATGCCTATTTGAAGGTGGATAGGTCAGTTTGTCAAGTAGCCCGGCGTGCCACGCCCCCTGTGTTGTAAAACTGGCGTGCCACACCCAAAACTGGCGTGCCACGCCTTCAATGATGCACTAAAATCTCCTCTCTAACCATTAGAACTAGCGTGCCACGCCTAGAACCTGGCGTGCCACGCCTTCGATATCAAGCGGCACGCCCAGGTTTTGCAATGCTAAAATAATAGCGTTATTCACCTCCAGGTTTAACGTCCATGATGCGGTATTTTACAACTCACAAACTAACCGGCAAGTTCACCGGGTCGTACCAAGTAATACCTTACGTGAGTAAGGGTCGATCCCACGAGGATTGATGGATCAAGCAACAATGATTGATTGATTGGTTTAGTTAGACAAACAGAAAAGAGTGTGTGGTATCCAAAGAGCATTAAACAATAAATTAAGAATTTCAGAAAGCAAGCAGCAATGAGTTGGAAATAAAATATGGAGAAAACAGTTAAGGTTTCAGAGTTATCTATTTTTTCCAGATTGATTTTTCTTACTAACTATTTTAATCATGCAAGATTTAATTCATGACAAACTATATATGACTAGACCCTAATTTCTTAGACTTTCCTAGTCTCCTCTAAATATCATTAACTGCTAATTCCTTGGTCAATTAATTCCAATTAGAAGGTGATGATCAAATTCCAGTTTATATGCCATAAGAATCCTAATTATCCAAAAATAAGGGAATTATATATGACGTATCCCGTTAAATACAAACATTTAGAAATTCAGTATACACTACAAGAAAACATGTCTATTGCCACGCTTTTAAAGCGTGGCAAAAAGCTGAAAAAAGCGTGGCGATAGCTTTTCGCCACGCTTATTGAGCTACCGCCACGCTTTTGAAAGGGTGACCTATCAAAGGGTGGCGGTTGCTCTATTGCCCATGCTTTTTTACAAACTGCCACTTGTAAAAGCGTGGCTATAGGTGGGAAATATGGCCACGCTTTTAAAGCGTGGCGATAGGGCAGATCTGGGGACGCGCTTTAAAAGCATGGCCATAGAAAGATATACAGCCACGCTTTAAAAGCGTGGTGAAAGCCTTGTTAAATTAAAAAGAATCTTTTCCTTACTTGATCTTCATTGCTACACAATATAAATTTTCAATCCTTTTTTATTACCAAACCTACAAATATAGTATGCAATTTTTATGGCAAGACAAATCAAACAGTAATTAGTGAAATAATTTTTGCTATAATTATTTTATACATTAATAAACTAATATTCAAATGCAAAATAAATCTCGAGTTCAAATTCCAAAATTAAAAACGGTAGAAAAATACACAAAAAATACAACTTAAACACTAAGTCCTTTGTTGTTCTTTCTTGCTCTAGCCCTCTCAAACTTCCTTCCCTTAGATCGTACATAAGGCTTGGTATGGCTGTGAGGAACACTAGGACCAGGACCAAAATGTTTTACAGCTTCCCTGAAATAGCAAAATCAACAAGGGAACAAAAAACATGTTTAATTTAAAAAAGATAAAGTAAGACATAAGACAAGAAGAAGCAAGAGTGTAATACTCCAGAATCCCCAATTTTTGTCTGAATTAGGACATAGCAAAGCCGAACTTACAATCTGACTGGTCAGAACAAGTCCTTTTCCATCAACACATCATTTCTGATTATAGTAATCCATTGACTCCTCAGCAATTGGAAAGAACTGTAGCACATTTAACTTACCAAATATAAATAAAACTGAGCAGCATAATAGAAGAAAATGTTTAGATACTACTCACCTTCAAGAATAATAAAAGACTAGAAATCATCAACCTTGTTCATTCCAGCCTTACAGTGGACAACCACAACATTCTCAATATCTAACTTCAACCACGAGTATGCACTATGGCAGAAAGAGATAACCAGTTGAAGTGGTAGGCAATTATGATCATCAAATGGAAAGCTAGCCACCTAAAGAAGAAATTTGATATTGTAGATGAAAGCAGCAGTTGGTTTGTAAAACAAATCTAAGTGCTGAAAAAACCCAAAACCCAAGTGAAACATAAAGCTGACACATGTAGTCTAGGTGTTGGAAATTAATCAAGACATCTTCATGAACACTCTATTTCCTCGGAACATTTATGATCACATTAAAAGAGATAATGTTGTTAAGTAGAGTAATATTATATGGTCTATTAATCAATAATTATTCCACGATTTCCCAGGCTGAGAAACCTCGTTAACAATATGGGCTATGATATATAACACCTGAAAAATAATAAATAAAATTCTAACAACATGCATGGATTGGCTTCTCTAAAATGATACTCACACCTTCAATCTAAAGGTGCTTCAAAGGGGATAAGCAACAGTTTGCCCAACAGTTCCAGGTGCAGCACCACATGCCAGGCGAGTTGTCACACACAACTCGGAATCTTGCACTAGACCAGACGGCTTGGATTTAACTAACCAATCTTTCAAAGACTCATAAACAACAAAGTTTAGACCTACAATGGAACCTGGAAAATAGGAAAAAAATTAAAAATAAGAAATCATTAATTCTAATAACAGCACTACATCCACTACAGCAGGAGAGGAGGGGGTGGAGAACTTTAGGGAGTTAATTATATCAGTTGCATGAATTGCCCAAGCACAATATTAAGATTTGTCATATTTGCCATTATGATCATGACTGTAATCATCAACTTTGTAAAGAAGTAAAAATGAAAAGATTATTCACAACTCCAATGACTGAAGAAAGCCAACCCTTATATAAAGCACGTGGGCCTTCTTCCCTAAGCACAGTTGTCAAAGCATGGAACATCCCTCTGTATTGGTAAGGGGACTTCTCTGTCTACAAATACAACAAAAAGCATACTATAAATATTAAGAGCAGTAGAGCACAAAGAACACGAAGAAAACCAATGTTATATCTTCTCTCTATGTGATTTGCAAACCAAGCAATTGGTAAATAGAAAAAATGAAGGTAAAGATGTACCTGTACAGTTATCTTGCCTCGAACCATATCCATTGGATAAGTTGCGGACATGGCAATTATTCCAGCACATGCTCCAGCTCCAAGATGTAAAACAGGAGTTAGCTGAGATCCTCTGCCAAAATCATAAGAAAAATAGTTAGACAAATAGGGTTTTATAACTGAACCCACCCCCAGCCCCTTTCCTTTCTTTGATTGAAAAAAGTGCTACTTCTTATTAATTTTCATCGTTAAGTTTATCTTCTGCAATTTTAGTTGTTTCTCTTTATTTTTCTTTATTTCCTTACTTTCCAGCAAGCTAACCCACTAACCATTTGAGAAATTGCGCTAACCAAGATAACTATACTCTGTTTTAGTGGATTCTGCACTTGCTATTTCTTATACTTGTTCATTGTATGACAGGTAGAAGAAGGGAAACCTCAACCTCTTTTGATAGTGAACCGGAGAAGACCTTCCTTAGATTAAGGAGGGAATCAATAGGGAAGAATTTTATTGGTGCAGAATAAGAGGAGGAAGGCTTGGATATAGACATGGAGGATGATATGGAAAACCATCATGAAAGAAAGGTGAACAATCATGCCAAAAGAGTTGCAGATAACCCTGTTGAACAAGAGAGGAGAGTGCTTGATGCACGAAAACTTGTCTCTCAACAAATTTCCTTTCAAAAAGTATACCGAATTATCGTCAAGTAAAAACTCACAATAGATTGAGGTCGAATCCCATAGGGATTGATTGGTCAAGCAACTTTAGTTGGAAGAGTGTGCTAGTTGAGCTAAACAAAAATGTAGTTGAGATTTGCAGGAAATTAAATGGTGGGAAAGTAAATTGCAGAAAATAAAGTGCAGAATCTTAAATGGGGATTTGGGGAGATGAACATAGAAATAAATGGCAGAAGGTAAAGAGAATGGGTAAGATCAGAGATGGGGAATTCATTGGGCTTAGGAGATGTTGCATTTTCCAGATCAAGTTCATTCTCATCTCTTCCTCAATCAATGCATTCATTGATCTCATTGGCAATCTTAAGTGATTGGATCCCAATTCCTTGGCAATCCAATCTCTCTAAGCATGAACAATTTCCCAATTCCTTGATTTAATTGCTCATGGGAAGAGATGAAGTATGGTGACTGATTATACCACATGTATTTCCAAATCAAAGTGTTGGGAGAATTACATGTCACTATATCCGCCCAAACCCCAATTTGGTCCAACATGAGAAAGCATTTCTAGCATGATCTCCTCATCCCTTTTGCAAGGCTCAGAGGAGATCCAATTATGGAGAGTTTCTTTTCCAAGACAACTAACCAATTAGATTAAGATCGAAAGCTTTCTAGTAAATCAAGAGAAAAGAAAGAGGAAGAAGAATGAAAACTATAATTGATCCATCAAATTACAATAGAGCTCCCTAACCCAATGAAAGAGGTTTAGTTGCTCATGGCTCTAGAAATGGAAATGAAAAATGGTAGAACATAATACATTCCTCTGAGACTAGAAAAGTGTAGAAAAGTAAATATACAGAGTGTAGTTCTCCAAAAGTGCTTAGCCTCTCTATAGTTCAAAACTACTCCTATATATACTACTCTTCTTGATCTTCTAGTGAGTTCTTCAAGTCTTGGATATGTGCCTTTGATCTTGAGTTAAAGCAGTTACAATCTTCAGTGGGCTCAGCTTTGTTTGCAGAAAAGTGTGAGTTAGGCATGGGCGTTAATTAGGACGTTAGTGGCGTTAACGTTAAGTGAGGATGTGGGTTCACCTTGAGGACAAGCAACAGTTTAAGTTTGGTGTTGTGATGAGCGGATATTTTATACGCTTTTTGGGAGTAATTTCACGTAGATCTTAGTATGTTTTAATTAGTTTTTAGTAGAATGTTATTAGTTTTTAGGCAAAATTCACATTTCTGGACTTCACTATGAGTTTGTGTGTTTTTCTGTGATTTCAGGTAATTTCTGGCTGAAATTGAGGGACTTTAGCAAAACTCTGAAAAAGGCTGACAAAAGGACTGCTGATGGTGTTGGAATCTGACCTCCCTGCACTCTAAATGGATTTTCTGGAGCTACAGAACTCCAAATGGCGCGCTCTCAACGACGTTGGAAAGTAGACATTCAGAGCTTTCCAGCAATATATAATAGATCATACTTTATTCGGAAATTGACGACGTAACATGGCATTGAACGCCAAGTACATGCTGCTGTCTGGAGTTAAACGCCAGAAACACATCATGATCCGGAGTTGAACGCCCAAAACACGTTATAACTTGGAGTTCAACTCCAAGAAAAGCCTCAGCTCGTGGATAGATCAAGCTCAGCCCCAGCATACACCAAGTGGGCCCCGGAAGTGGATTTATGCATCAATTACTTACTCATGTAAACCTTAGTAGCTAGTCTAGTATAAATAGGATAAGTTACTATTGTATTAGACATCTTTTGATAGTTTAATCTTTTGACTTTGTAGTCTTAGATCATTCGGTCTCTTGATCATTCAGGGGGCTGGCCATTCGGCCATGCCTGAACCTTTCACTTATGTATTTTCAATGGTGGAGTTTCTACACACCATAGATTAAGGGTGTGGAGCTCTGCTGTACCTCAAGTTTCAATACAATTATTATTACTATCTATTCAATTCTCTTTTATTCTTATTCAAAGATATACGTTGCACAACACTTTGATGAATGTGATGATTCGTGACACTCATCATCATTCTCACCTATGAATGCGCGTGACTGACAACCACTTCCGTTCTACTCTAGGCCGGGCGCATATCTCTTAGATTCCCCAACAGAATCTTCGTGGTATAAGCTAGA